>NC_057943.1:7923953-8168953 GCF_018555375.3 Anguilla rostrata | reverse complement strand
TTGGTGGAAAGGACAGGGTCATTTAGGGGTTTAGTTTGGGGGGTGGTGTGAGAAGCACGTGCGCTGAGATGAGGGGCGGGGTCTTTGGGGAGCTCGCGTGTGTCAACGCAGCGGACATCATTAGTAACGGAGACGGACGAGTGGAGAGAGAGAAAGAGAGGGCGAGAGATCAGCAGAGACCCTGCGGAACCCCCCCCCCCGGGTAATAAAGCGCCTGACGAGTCTCCTCAGCGTTTGGGCCGCAGTCTAAACACCGCGCCCGTAGGACACCCCCACCTGCGGGGGGGGCCCTCCCCGGCTAACTCCGCCCCTCAGGAGGGGCACTGAGCGTGCCTCAGACAGTCCCAGGACTGAGGCGTTTCTAACCCCCTGGCACTGACCCAGGAGCTATGGCTCCAAACGGTCCCCTGCCTCCTGTTGTTTGGGTCGGGGTATGAAGGCAGGTGTTGTGTAGGGATGTTTTCGGTGTTAAAGCGACATGGCTGAGCTGGACTGACTCTAGTTCACCTCCATACGCTATCTGGCACCGGTGAAGCCAGCGTTTCTCAAACAGTGTGCTACGGCACGCCAGTGCGCCGTCAGAGCTTACCAGGTGTGCCGTGGAGGTTCTTCGGATTCCTACACATGTGAACCGCGTGCGTCACATTCTGTAACATTTTACTGCGCAAAGCGATCGTCGTGTGCCGTGGAATTTTTCGATAAAAAAGTTTCAAGAACTGTGCCGTCGCAGAAAAAAAGCTTGGGAAACACAGAGTTCTGCAGCAGTGCAGTTACTCAGAGTTACTCAGGATGAGGCTGCAGTATAGCAGCAGTGCAGTTACTCAGAGTTACTCAGGATGAGGCTGCAGTATAGCAGCAGTGCAGTTACTCAGAGTTACTCAGGATGACACTGCAGTATAGCAGCAGTGCAGTTACTCAGGATGAGGCTGCAGTATAGCAGCAGTGCAGTTACACGCCCCTCACCCTGCGCTCCCTCTCTCCGCTGCAGATCGACGCGTTCCAGCACATGCAGCACTTTGTGCAGGGCATGCAGCAGCAGGCGCAGCACGCCATCGCAGTCGAGGACCAGCAGCACAAACAGGAGCTGCACAAGCTTATGGCCAGGTCAGCACGCCGACACACAGCAGCACCACACAACGCGCAGCACGCACAACACACAACATACACACATACACACACACACGCACACGCACACATACACACACACACACGCACGCACACACACACACACATACACACACGCACACGTCACACGCACACACACACACCACCACCGCCACACATACCACCACACACACACACATCGCACACGCATTACCACAACACAACACGCACACACTGGCACGCACGCACACACAACCAACACACACACATGCACATCACAAACACGCACACACACACATGCACACTTGCACACGCACACGCACATGCACACACGCGCACGCACACACACACTTACACACAATATGTATACGCACACACGCGCACACACACACACACATACACACACACATGCACATCACATAAACACGCACACACACACATGCACACTTACACACACACACACACACATACACACACACGCACACTTACACACACACATAACACACACACACACGCACACATACACACACACACACACACACACGCACATTTACACACACACACACACACATACACACACACACACACACACATCATGTATACATACACAAACACACCGGCTGTTCTCCCGCAGCCTGGGCGCGGGGGCTCGATGGTTCCCGTATCCGAAAAGCCTCAGCGTCTCAAACGCCGGCACGTCCCGGGCGTGTCTGTGGGTGGCTTTCCCCGAAAGCCACTTTCCCGATTCCTGTCAGCTCCCCCCCCCCGTTGCCCCCCCCCTCGCCTCCCGTGCCTGTGTGCATCCGAGCCGCGCTCCTCAGGGTCTAGCGTGCCGTCCGTGTCGACAGGAGACGCTCACACGCTCAGTGAACAGGAAGTAAACGCCACGGATGGCGCGCTCTGAATAATGACGCGCTCGGCCGTCCGTGTGGAGCCTTCTCCGTCTGTCTGTGAGCGTTTACAGCCGGTGCCGGTCAGTCAAAGATCTCGCGTCAAGATGATGCACAAATCAATGACCTGTTTGGTTTTACCCTTCCCTGGGTGGAAAATAGGCATTAGTTTTTCTGCTTTTTAATGCTTTGAGCCACTCAGCATGAGTGTTTGGAAAATGGCAGTCTGTCTGCGGTGTGTAATTTACCCACATTGCCTGAGTTTGGGAGATAAAACGCCTCCCTCCCCATCCCCCCCCCCAGGAGGGTGACGCACGTCAGCGACACTCGCGGGCACGGATTCGCGGCAGCGGCGGCGACAGCACACCTGTGCGACCGTCATTACCGCCGCTCCTCCAGACGGCCTGACATACTTCCCCCCCCCCCCCCCCGAAACCAGGTCAGCGCGGACGGGGCGTCCGGGAGAGACGCGCGCGCACACCTGGTTTCGCACGCGAAAACATTCCGGAAGATTCCGCCGACTTAGTTTTGGCGGCGGCGCTGTCATTCCGCAGCGGTGAGGCCTGCTGGTTAGGGCCTCTGCCCCGCCCCCGCCGCCGTCGCTGGGGAACGGGCCGGGTGTCCGCCGGGCAGGCTGACGCCCGGCAGACTGCCTGCCTGTGCTACACCCCGGACGGAGTGTAGCACAGTGGGTGAGGAACTGCGCTTGTAACCGAAAGGTCGCAGGTTCGATTCCCGGGTAGGACACTGCCGTTGTACCCTTGAGCAAGGTACTTAACCTGCATTGCTTCAGTATATATCCAGCTGTATAAATGGATACAATGTATGTAAGTCGCTCTGGATAAGAGCGTCTGCTAAATGCCTGTAACGTAATGTAATAATGTAATAATGTAATGACGCTCGCGTTTCCATCCCCACTTTCACCTGGGAGCGGCTGGAGTTCCTCCATTAAAAAACAAAAAGAAAAAAGAAGCAAAAAAAAGAATAAAGAAGGAGAAATCTCAATCAGGCTTCGCTCAGTATTTCCACAGAGTGAATTAAGCCGTGTTGCGCAACAATGCGACTCTTTGGGATCCTGAGTGTTCCGTGCTGCGAGGTGTTTGGCGTGCGGGCCCTCGTTGTGGACGGGGGCCGATGTGGCGGGGTGGGGTGGGGCGGGGGGGCGGCATACACGTCAGACGTGTTCTGGCCGGCTGTGTCGTGCCGTCAGAGAGATTTGTATATCCGCACGGGGGTGGGGGGGGGGAGCACGTGCACTGAAACCTCATTAGCTCTGCAAGGGCCATTAACGTCTTCCTCAAGATGGATGGCGGCGGGACAGAAAGCATAGGGACGTTGCCAGGACAACACAGCCCCCCTGAGCACAGCTTATGGGGAAGTCTAAATGAACAGAGTGTCCTGAAGCCTGCTTTTCGGCAGCAAACAACCTGTTATTGGCCTTGGGAGCGTGACAGATGTCTGTGCGTGTGCAGATTCCATATAGCCGATTCTTTCACGAACTTTACTGTCGGAGTTCACTCTGTTACGGCATTGCTACGGCTAGCGTACGCTGTCAGCGCGGTCATACTTTAATTTTAAAGCTTATCTCTCCTTTTATGGAGATTGAAAATCTCTGGGCACCACATAATGAAAGAATGAGGCTGGAGGGCTTCATAAAACGGCAGGAAGAGCCGGCTAATCTGAGCCCGGGGGGGACAGAGCCGTCCTGTCGGGCCAGAGCGAGCGAGAGCGGATTCTCAAACGGAGACTGCCTGCCGTCTCGCCGGGCCGCGGCCCTCCCGGGCATTCCCGGAATTCTCCGGAACGTGTCCCCCCCCCGTTTTTTTTTTAAAGAAGGAAGCGGGAGAGGAAGTGGAGAGGGGCGGCTGGCCTCGCCCCCGCTGGTCTGTTTTCACAAACAGCGGCGTTGCGCTGTAGTTCTGTACTTTGGCGGGAAGATCGACGGTAGCTGGAGGGTCTGGGGGGAGATGACGGAGCTGATGGCTGTGACCCCCCCTCCCCTTGCCCCCTTTCCCCCCCCGCAGGTGTTTCCTCAAGCTGGGCGAGTGGCAGCTCAGCCTGCAGGGCATCAACGAGAGCACCATCCCCAAAGTGCTGCAGTACTACAGCCACTCCACCGAGCACGCCGCACTGGCAGTGAGCGCCAACCACTCCGCCCCCGCCACCTGTACAAGGTGAGCCCCGCCCAAAACCACCACCCCGCCCCCGCCCACTCCACCGGACGACCGAACTGTACAGTGGCCCCGCCCAAACCCCGACCCGCCCCCCCCCCCCCCCCCCCCACAGGGTCACCCACGTGCCGCTCGCAGCAGGTCTCCAGGGTTCGAGAGATGAATCATCTCAGGCAGCAGGTGACTCATCTTTCTGTGGTAGCGGTCTCCTTCAACGGCTTCCAGTCAGAGGCATATTAAATAGTGCAATAAATCCAGGATCCAAAAAAAGTCATTTGAGGCTTTTTTTATTAGTAATTTAGTCATTTGAGTGCAAGTACCGGCTACGACCGGTGAGGTAACTGAGCTATTGAAATTTATTGAGCTTCTCGGGATACAACTTCCTCTGCTGCTCTCTATGGTACATTGACTAACTAAAACTAACAGTAATAAGAAAGGGGGGGGGGGGGTGCGGAGTGGATAGGTCCCTTAATGCAAAGATAAACAGTACCTAAACGAAGACCATATGCTATATCCAAGAATCATTCGATATCCAGGATTACTGTATTACGACACTAAGCAACGAAAAATACGTGAAAAGGCTCCTACACTGAATAAGACCATATTAGGAATGAAGGCCGAGCACCCAGTTTCCAGTGGATAAGCACTGTGCTTGGGCTGCAGTTAGCTCCTAGTTCTGTCCCTTTCTGGGTCATGTTCCTGTGTCCCAGTCCAACGGCCCTTAGAGTGCGAGTTTGAAACCTGGCACGTTGTCCTCTAGACGGCTTCTTGAACAGATTGCATTTAACTGAAGCCGTACAGTGTGCGAAGAGACTCGGCCTTCGTGAGCAGCTCCGGACTGTGTACGGCACAGTCTGATGTGATGTGTCATCGTATGCCTGTGATCGGCGCTCACTGTGTCTGTGTGTGTGTGTGTGTGTGGTTGTGTGTGTCGTTGCGTCGTGGCGTGGCGGGCAGGCCTGGCACGCCTGGGCGGTGATGAACTTCGAGGCGGTGCTGCACTATAAGCACCAGAACCAGGGCCGCGACGAGAAGAAGAAGCTGCGGCACGCCAGCGGCAACAGCGGCAACAGCGAGGCCAGCAAGAGCGACAGCGAGGCGGACAGCTCCGAGCACAGCCCCGTGCCCTCACCCGGCCAGAAGAAGGTCAACGAGGTCAGGGGTCGCGCCCGCACCCGCGATCACACCACACCCGCACCCTCACCTACACCCGCGCCCACTCCTACACCCACATCCACACCCAGACCTGCACCCACCCCTACACCCGCACCTGCTCCCGCACCTGCACCTGCACCCACACCCTGAACCACACCACACCCACACCCTCATCCACACCCTCTCTCGTACCCCCACCCACACCCGCACCCAGACCCACACTCAGACCCGCACCTGCACCCGCACCTTCCCCCCGCACACACACCCACACCCACTCCCTCACTCACATCGACACCCACGCCCACACCCAGACCCGCTCGTGCACCCACACCCACACCCATCACCCGCTCCCACACCCCCATCCACACCCGCACCCCCACATCTATACCCTTGCAGTGCTGAGTATGTTATAAGGAGTACAGAATGCTGGAGGTCTATTTTACTGAGTATGGAGTGATGACGGGTTGCTTTGCTTTGCAGGACCTTTCCAAAACGCTGCTGCTGTACACCGTCCCTGCAGTCCAGGGCTTTTTCCGATCCATCTCCCTCTCTCGCGGGAATAACCTGCAGGACACCCTCAGGTGCGGAATCCAGCTGTCCCGCCAGCACAGCGCGTACCCCTGAGCACACTGGGGTACACTGATCAACACTGAGATACTGAGCGACACAGATATTAAGCAACACTGATATACTATTCATCACTGAGATCTTAATCAACGTAGATACTTTTCAACGCTGAGGTACTCATCAACACTGAGATACTGATCGACATAGATATTAATGGACCCTGAGAATATTGATCAACACTGAGATATTAATAAACCCTGAGATACTGTTCAGCGCAGATATTAATCAACACAGATACTTATCGACACTGAGATGGTGATCAGCATTGAGCGTGCTGAGACGCTGAACAAGATCAAACACACTGAGACTCTGCACACACCCCACATCAGACGTCTGCACGTTTCCTACCATCCAGTGTAGAAAGAGCGACACCCAGTGGCCACAAATGAGTTTGTTTGCAAAAACTTTACGAGGACCCGTGATCTAAGGTCTATAGCAGTATGAACTCATATTTGTATGTATGCATGTATAATGTAGCAGGCATGCCATATGTGTCACCATAGATGACGTTCTTTTGAATAGTCAGCTGTGACATCACAGTCAGCTGTGACATGGCTTGGCGTGTGATTGGTGCTGGGCCGTATGGGTTTGGAATGCATGGCGTAAGTGTGTGTCTCTGTCCTGCTCGTAGGGTCCTTACCCTGTGGTTCGACTATGGCCATTGGCCCGAGGTCAACGAGGCCCTGGTGGAGGGCATCAAAACCATCCAGATCGACACCTGGCTACAGGTACGCGAGAGTCAGTCTGCCCCCCCCCCCGTCCCCCTGTCCCGCTCTTGGTTCTGTTCGCTGGTGATGGGCCCAGTTCTGTGGACCTGACCGCGTTTCCCTCCCCAGGTGATCCCTCAGCTGATCGCCCGCATCGACACGCCCCGGGCCCTGGTGGGCCGCCTCATCCACCAGCTGCTGACGGACATCGGGCGCTACCACCCGCAGGTACGCTGGCACCACGGGGCAGCCTGTAGCCTGTAGGCCGCTGCTAGGCTCTGTTACTGCTGTCCTTTCACGTTGTGGAGCCGTTTACATTACACAAGTTGGGGATTCTATTTGTCTGAGTCCAGGTGAGGCCATTGAATGTTATGGGCATGTTGGCAGTGTGTTGTCTGATATTTGAGCCGCTGTCCTTCTGCTCACAAGTTCTAACCGAGCTCTGTGAATGGTCCTCTCTATAATGGTCTTCTCTCTGACTGTCCTTTCACTAACAGTCCCATCTCTTACAGTCCTCTCTCTGAGAGTACTTTCTCTCTAACGGTCCTCTCTTCCAGGCGCTGATCTACCCGCTTACCGTGGCCTCCAAGTCCACTACCACCGCCCGCCACAACGCCGCCAACAAGATCCTGAAGAACATGTGCGAGCACTGCAACACGCTGGTCCAGCAAGCCATCATGGTACGAGCTCTCCAGAACATCAACACACACACACACACACACACACACACACACGCACACACACATGCACGCATGCACACATGCACACACGCACGCACACATACACACACACACACACGCACACACACATGCACGCACGCACGCACGCACACATTGTATTGATGTAGTATTGATGGTCAGCAGCACACATGACAGCCTGCTGTGAAGGCCTTACCTTTGGGGTAGTGGGTCCTTGAAAGCACTTTAAAAAGTGCTTGAATTGGCGGCATGGATACATGTGGGAACAAATAATAGATGTGAGGTCATGTTCAGTGTCTGGCTCATTGAGCAGACATTGAGCCTGCTCATTAGACAGGGTTGTCAGGTGGCCAGTGTGTGTTTAGTACCATTACTGAGGGCACAGTGAGGGAATCCCCTGAGAGTTTGGGGTGAGGGTGTTGAGGTCCCCCTGAGTGAGAGGTGGAGGTGGTGTGGGGGGTGTTGGATGGAGGTGATGGCGGGGTGTTGAGCAGTACCCGTGCCCGTAGGTGAGAGGTGGAGGGTGGTGATGGGCGGGGGTGTTGAGCCGTGCCCGTGCCCGCAGGTGAGCGAGGAGCTGATCCGGGTGGCCATCCTGTGGCACGAGATGTGGCACGAGGGCCTGGAGGAGGCGTCCCGCCTGTACTTCGGCGACCGCAACGTGAAGGGCATGTTCGCCGTGCTGGAGCCCCTGCACGCCATGATGGAGAGGGGGCCCCAGACCCTCAAGGAGACCTCCTTCAACCAGGTCAGTGTCCCGAGTCGCTCGCCGCACCCTCAGAGGGGCTGTCCGCCGCCGGGACGGCCCCGGGAGGAGGGGCGTCGCTCAGCAGGGCTGTTTAGAGCCTCTTCACACAGGAGAGACCCTCGCCTGGTCCATCAGGGACTCCTCTGACGGAGGGAAGCTGCTCAGGTGCGGCTCACCTCTTGGAGCTCCTGTCAGGTGTGTTTAGCCAGAGCGGCCGTCTGCGGCTCAGACTCCAGATGTAGCTCTTCACCGTGGGAACCGTGGCTGGGAATCCTGTGGGAACGGCCCGGTTTTCCCTTTGCCTCGCCCCGGGAGAGAGAGGCTTTCCCATGGCTGGGCTTCCCCCCCCCCCCCTCATCGCAGAGGTGCAGCTCCTCTGCAGTCCGCCTGCCTGTCCGTCTTCTGCTGCAGCGACTGCGCAGCTCCGAGGCATGCAGAGGATGCATGCGCTTCAGACGCAGCCGCCCCAGTGCGTGAGGATGACGCAGTGATCAGATTGGCCGAAAAATGCACTCTGGCATTCCAAATCGGGAAAAAAGTTGGGATACATTATTTTATATTATAATATCAACAATCAACAACAGTGAGACTAGATGAATTTCTACATCGTTACCGAAATTGACTGAATTGTTTAGTGATCAGTGATTGGCTGAAAAATGCACCCTGGAGTTCCAAATCGGGCTAGAAATTCCAAGTTGGGATATACATTATTTTATATTATTACATCAACAATCTGCATCAGCTAGTCTGGAGGAATTTCTACATCATTACAGAAATTGAGTAACAGTTTTAAGTAAATTGCCATTTATACAGTAGTTCTGTATTGAAAGGGACATATTGACATTTGTGACTGTAAACGCAGTGGTGAGGTGTACATGGCTGACTCTCTCTCTGGCGCTGATGGCGGTTTGTGTGTCCGGCAGGCATACGGGCGGGACCTGATGGAGGCACAGGACTGGTGCAGGAAGTACATGCGGTCGGGGAACGTGAAGGACCTGACGCAGGCCTGGGACCTGTACTACCACGTCTTCCGCCGGATCTCCAAGCAGCTGCCCCAGGTGGGGCAGACCGGCGAGCCTCACACACAGCCAGCCAATCGCGCGGGCCTCCAACACAGCCAGCCAATCGCGCGGGCCTCCCACACAGCCAGCCAATCGCGCGGGCCTCCCACACAGCCAGCCAATCACACGGCCTCCCACACAGCCAGCCAATCACGCGGCCTGCTCCTCCCACTGACACGTTCTGTGTGAATTAGAGAGTTATGTCACCATCTAACTCCGTTGTCCTTGACATGACCTTCATCGTTCATCACGCACACATTAATTCCTGGTTACTATGGTTGTCACTCACCTCGTTGTTGGCTTTAGAGAAGTAAGGCGGTATTGTTTTGGCCTGAGGCTACCCAGATTCATCCCCTCGGTGACAGGAGGCGGTTAATGGAAGAGCAGGCTGGGGTGTGACAGCTCTTTACAGGTGTTGATACGGGTGCCTGACAGCTCCACTGCTTTTTACACCTGCCAAGTAAAACAGGGCATTAGCACTGAGTGAAGCCGAAGGGCGTCACCCGTCTGAACCTGCCGCCCCCCCTCCCCCGCCTCCCTCCCTCCCCGTGTCCTCAGCTCACCTCCCTGGAGCTGCAGTACGTCTCCCCCAAACTGCTGATGTGCCGGGACCTGGAGCTGGCCGTCCCCGGGACCTACGACCCCAACCAGCCCATCATCCGCATCCAGTCCATCGCCCCGTCCCTGCAGGTCATCACCTCCAAGCAGAGGCCCCGCAAGCTCACCATCATGGGTAAGATGCGGCCGTGTGGCGACGCCGAGGGCCGCGGGGGACCGGAGACGGGAAACACGCTTTCTGTTTTCCGGAGTTTTCTGCTCTCTGGATCACACGCCCCCCCCACCCCTCCCTCCAAAGCGGAGTGGCGGTCCCTAAGCGGGGCCCCGACACCCCTGAGCACCACAACGGGCAGAGCGCCGCCTGGCTTCCCTCTGCCAAACCCTTAGAGGTGTGACATCACAAATACGTGATTAGAATGTTCTCAACTCAACATTCTAATGCTGATGTCACAATCGCTGCTGGTAACTGAAAGCAACGGAGTTCTAGAACACTGACTTGTAATTTTGAAAAAAAAACATTCCAAAAAAAGACTTACTCTTCAGAGGGTTGTTGAAGGTTCAGGAGGCACACGCTTTCCAGTCACGATCTCTCTTGGCAGCGCAAAATTGGATTTCTCTCTGTTTTCGCTTCGTTTCTCCCCCCGTGGTGTCTGGTGTGCTTACCGCTGAGGCGAGCAGAGCGTCTGTGTTGCCCTACGCTCTCCTCTGTCATTAACTGCAACTGTGAGCTTAAGGTGAAAATCCCAATGAAGTTATTAGCAGCGGGGAAGGCTAATAAATAGCTTGGCTTTTATAGGGAGATGGGTTACTCAGGATCCCCCAGACATACCGAGACCCTGATTTTCTTTTCTACTTTATAAGCTGCCATTATTTAACGTCGCAAACGTTCTGAGTTAGAGGCAGTCGCACGCGTCAGTCCCTAGACGCATCAGCGGTGTTTTCTTTGGCATGCGGCCGAAGCCCTACTGCTGCGCTGCGGTGCTCGCTGCGGTCGTAAAATGCGACCGGCGCATGCTTCCGCACGTGTGGAGAGTGCAGGACGGTGCGGCACTGAAAGCTTGCGTGTGCAGTAACGCTGCTCCCCTCTGCTCCCATACGCCCCCCGCAGGCAGCAACGGGCACGAGTTCATGTTCCTGCTGAAGGGGCACGAGGACCTGCGGCAGGACGAGAGGGTCATGCAGCTCTTCGGATTGGTCAACACGCTGCTGGCCAATGACCCCGCCTCCCTGCGCAAGAACCTCAGGCACGTCCTCCCTGACAGGCCGCCCACACACTTATCAGAATGATTTATCCTGAGAGATCTGTACAAGTTTAGCATTTTTGTATAGTAATCATTATACAGATAGATTCATATTCTGGTTAAGTACTTTGCTTAAGGCTAAAATGGCAGTGTCCCTTCTGGGAATTGAACTCGCAACCATTAGGTTACAAGACCAGTTCTTTCTCCACTACACTACACTCCCGCCCCATCAGGTGGTAGTATATCAGATGAAAAGATCCTTGTGTTTGACCGATATGAAAAGAACCTTGTGATTGGCCAATATGAAAAGGAGCTCGCGTATGGCAGATTGTAACTTTCGTGCCACTTTGCTTTATCCCGACAGCATCCAGCGCTACGCGGTGATTCCGCTCTCTACAAACTCCGGTCTGATTGGCTGGGTGCCGCACTGCGACACGCTCCACGCCCTGATCAGGGACTACAGGGAGAAGAAGAAGATCCTTCTGAATATCGAACACCGCATCATGCTGAGGGTAGATCAGGCTCCCCCTTACTCTGCCTTACACACCCTTCACCTCACACATGGAAATGCCCCCCCCCCCCAATTTCAAATGACTCCCTTCCAAGATTATCAGGTTGTATTGGGTGGTACTGTTCCTGTGACCTTCCCAAAGAAAGTCCTTCAGAAAATGTCCTGTTTTTCCACCGCTGAGTTGAAATGAGGTCTACATCCTTCTCCTCACACCAAGTCATAATGATGGACATTATCTCCATGCCACCTACTCAACACCTTATATTACATTCACACCATGAAACACCACCTCCAAACCTATTAACGCCACCTTACATTAGCTCCCTACCCACTTACCGGCACCTGTGTGCGGCCTCCATTATGTTCATGTCACCTTACATCCCCTCCATCCCCTCCAACCCATCGTGTAGCAGCCGCTGACGGTAAATGGTAAATGGACTGCATTTATATAGCGCTTTTATCCAAAGCGCTTTACAATTGATGCCTCTCATTCACCAGAGCAGTTAGGGGTTAGGCGTCTTGCTCAGGGACACTTCGACACGCCCAGGGTGGGGATTCGAACCGACTGCCAGACATGCGCTCTTACCTCCTGAGCCATGACGGCTCCTCTCTCTCCAGATGGCGCCGGACTACGACCACCTGACGCTGATGGAGAAGGTGGAGGTGTTCGAGCACGCGGTCAACAACACGGCCGGAGACGACCTGGCCAAGCTGCTCTGGCTGAAGAGCCCCAGCTCGGAGGTCAGCCTCGCGCCCCCCTGTCCCCCCCGTCCCCCCCGTCCCCCCCGTCCCATCCCGAACGCCTCAACTAGGCCTGCGTGTCCGTGAGAACGTCTAAACACGCCCTCTCTCTCTCTCTCTGTCCTCGCAGGTGTGGTTCGACCGGCGGACGAATTACACACGCTCCCTGGCTGTGATGTCAATGGTGGGCTACATCCTGGGTCTGGGAGACAGGTGAGGGCATCGACGGCAATATTTCAATATTTAGTTCTGCATCCAAAGTATTAATTACATATTTTACTTAAGTAAAGGTAACTGGTCTAGTAAAATGGTTTGCTGTTGGGTGAAGTTGAGTGGGTTAATTTGAAATGAGCGTCCATTTTGTCCGCAGACACCCCTCCAACCTGATGTTGGACCGACTGAGCGGGAAGATCCTACACATCGACTTCGGCGATTGTTTTGAAGTGAGTTTGAATGTACATGGATATACGTATTTGTGGCAAACACGCCTGCCACAGGCCACCGAAGTGGCTTTCCTTGGGGCCCTCCAGCACAGAGACACAGGGAGAAGGTGTTCCAACAGTCCAGGTTTATTTCACGAGGGTTTGGCAAGATGTTATAGCCAAAGTGAGCAGATGTAACCCAGTCATGACCGAAGCTCCCCGTGTGAGTGGGGATGGCAGATTTAACCTGTGCGCACTGATTACCTCACTACGCACAGGTGCAGCCACTCCTGTTCCTGGGTCCAATTAGCCTGGCCAATTATCTAATTCTTAACCAATTATCCAATTGGCCAGGTCTAATTAGCTTGACCCAGGGCAGGTGTGGCTGCTTAAACCAGCCATCCCCACACCACAGTATTTACGATAGAACCTGGGCGATGCCATCCTCTGAGTTACAGACTGGATGGTCCACAGGGTATGAGGCCGGAAGTATCAGAAGCACAACATGTATTCTCTTTGGCATTTGATGCAAAAAAAAGAGCATTAAATGCACCTCTCCCTGTGTAACCGCATGTTTGGTTGTGTAAGGTTTGTGAGATCTGTAAGGGGAATTTTCACAGGGTTTTCAATAACGGAAAAAACAACAGTACCTTCTCTTGTGCAATATAGCGTATATTTTATGATAAGGAAAACATCTTGATTAGCCTGTTTTGAACTGGAAGTCCGCCCTGTGTAGAACTTCTAGAACTTTTCTTGGTAGATGGTTTTCAGTTCCTCTGTAATCCACACACCTGGGTGATGTGCTTTATCACGTTAACTTGCAGTTTGTAAAGAAGTTGCTAGAAGTTGTCAACTATAGACATTATCATAAAACATTTTTATGGTGCTCTGTCTTTCAAATTGCTGATGTAGGAAAAAAAGGGAGTGTTAATTGAAAGAAGGCTGCAGTAGTGAAGGAATAGACGTCATTTGACTTTACTTTCGATGTTATGAACATTTTAGTGCTCCGAACAACCGCTTCTCCCAAAGGTCTGAGGACTCCTGAATATCATTTTTTTTTCAAGGAGCACGCATGCTCCTAAGTTGAAAGTGCACCAATGCATCCCAATGCCCTTCATTATCTTTCCCATTAGCACACATCAATTTTCAGGAGCAAATGCTCCTAAAGTGGGCACACCGTAGAGCCCATAGCTGAGCTTGCTGTGCATTAACTATTGAAAAGCTCTGATAAACTCATCTGGAAACTATTGTCACTCCCCTCCCTCCAGGTTGCCATGACGAGAGAGAAATTCCCAGAGAAGATTCCTTTCAGGCTGACCAGAATGCTCACTAATGCCATGGAGGTACGTAAGCTAAGTTAGCGGCAACAACAGGAAAAGCCTTCTGGAGAATGTGCAGGTTTGCTTTGTTTGTTGCGGTGAGTTTGAAATGGTTTGCGAATGGTGTCACGTGACTGTATTCCTGTCACGCGGTTGGCTGTGACCAGGTGACCGGGCTGGACGGGAACTACAGGATCACGTGTCACACGGTCATGGAGGTCCTGAGGGAGCACAGGGACAGCGTCATGGCCGTGCTGGAGGCCTTCGTCTACGACCCGCTGCTCAACTGGAGGCTGATGGACAGTAAGTGGCCAATCAGAAACCAAGCTGCCAATGCTATCAGGGCTCAAACACTTACTGGTGTGAGCTTTTGTAACAGATCTCTATAAAAAGAGCACTATGCAAATGAATAGATTTGCTTTTTTGATTTGATGTAATGTTAGGGAGCTCAAGCAGTGGCTTTGCCTGAATTTGTTTTATTCAGCAATAGTGACGGGGCTAAATAAAACAGAATACCACTGTGGAAATTTTTTATTTTCAGGAAGGTCCTCACCATTTTTTCACCAGAAGTAACCACAGCAAGTGAGGTCTGCCTGTGTATGCCCTGGCAGGAGAGCCTATCCTGTGGTTCTGGCCATTCTCTGAACTCTTGTGACATCATTTCCTGTCCCTGTTCTCTCTGTCTTACCCTAGCCAATCCTAAAGGGACCAAGCGCTCCAGGACCAGGACGGACTCCTACACCGCGGGACAGTCAGTCGGTGAGTCCCAGAGGGGGGGGGGGAGTGTGAGACTCGCCCCTCTCAGGGGGTAACCTTTGGGTCTCCTTAGAGGGGCGTCCCACTAAAGCAGTCACCCTCGCTGCCTCGACCCAGTTCAGAGTCCAAATTTAATCTTTATCGTGTCTGTAACGACTGCGGCTGGGAGTCCATAGGAAACGGCTGTCTTGTCATTCTACCTTCTGTAAATTGCTCTTGAATACAGCCTATGCCAAACGTATATGTAAATTTCCCTGTAACAATTGGCCCGTTGTAGATGGGTCAGTGGGGCTCCTGCAACCTGCCCGCACGGCTGCCTGCGCTAGTTGCGCGTGTGCTGCAGTCGTCTGCTGCAGCGGCTGCGCAGCTCAGCTGAGGGGCTACAGGGGAGCTGCAGTCGTTTGCAGACCGCTGTGCATGCCTGACTGCCCTCCTCTGAACCTGGCCTGAGGGGGACAGAACGGGGCTGGTCTACATATATCACGGGCCTTTACAATGAAGTTAACTTAGAAGTATACTAAGTTCACTTTTTGAACTACTTTTACTATGTATGTGTGTGCCTGTGTGTGTGTGTGTGCGTGTGCGTGTATTGTCTTTGCAGAGGCCCTGGAGGGAATAGATCTTGGGGAAACCACGCACAAGAAACCAGGAACCACGGTGCCTGAATCCATTCATTCCTTCAGTGAGTGTCTGACAGCCTGCCGCGCACCACAGCGAGCACTCATCACCCACTGATTTCACCTGCAGGGAAATACGCTCGTTTCCTCATTTCCTTTTCGTTCTACCCCTGCTGCCGCCCCCCCCTTCCCCAAACTACACACAGGCATATATATATTCCTCATACATACATGATTAAGTGCAGTGTGGAAATGTAGCTGAGAGCAACAAATTCAATTTCATTCTTTTTATTATGTCTGTGAACCAGTGGGGGGAAAAAAAGCATTGCTCTTTGAATTACAAATTGAAATTGCTTTAGTGAGACCTTCCTTTCTGTCATGAATCAACGCTCTGACAGTTTCCTTTTTTCGTGCGCTGATGATGACGGCTGTGAGCTTCCACTACTCTGTTCCTGTCGTAGCTCGCCTGTTTGTGCTCTCTCTCTCTCTCACACACACACACACACACACACACACACCCACACAGCGCAGGGCGAGAGCCGTGCATGCACTCTCTCACACACACACACACACACACACACACAGCGCAGGGCGAGAGCCGTGCATGCACTCTCTGTCTCACACACACACACACACACACACACAGCGCAGGGCGAGTGGTTTTTTTTTTGACCCAGCTTTGTTTTTGCCTCCCTCAGTCGGAGACGGCCTTGTGCAGCCAGAAGCCTTGAACAAAAAAGCCATCCAGATCATCAACCGAGTGCGCGACAAGCTGACCGGTGAGTGGCGCGTGCCGTCTGATGGGCTGTGCACTGCAGCGGGTGTGCAGCACCTGCGTCAGCTCCACGAGCAAAACCGCACCTACCCTCCTGTTCAACCTACAAAAACCATCAGTACCTGAATAGAAGCGAGGCCGTGGGCCCAGCAAACACTGGAAGCTGTGTATAATTCATTTACACTTAGGCTGTGCTGCGCCCATTATTGCTTGAATACAGATAAAGGTGGTTTAGTACGTTAAAGAGGTACAGTACAGGGATGTGTGGAGTTCATATACGCAGTTCACCACAGTAGGGCTTCAGCTTGCCCAATGACCACTCAGCTTTGGCAGCCATCTTAACCCCTGAGATTAGCTCCATCTGGAAATGGTAAAAAGCTCTCTGATCCACATGGAACTCTGTCCACTGAATTGGTGAGATGGCTACATTAATATGAGCCGTGACTTAAGTGAATGTCAGAAGCAGACTCGGAGATGCTCCATCGCCATGGCGACCTGCTTTTGGGTTTAGGCTTTACCCTGAGCATTGAGGGTTGAGGTCTTCAGCGGTTTCTTGTCAGAAGCGCTGAACACCGAGGGTTGTGTGTGGTCTCGTCCCGACAGGGCGTGACTTCTCCCACGACGAAACCCTGGACGTCCCGACCCAGGTGGAGCTGCTCATCAAGCAGGCCACGTCACATGAGAACCTGTGCCAATGCTACATCGGATGGTGAGGCCTTTACACACATTTTCATCCTCAGGACTTAGTTAAGTTACCTGTTGTCCATCCCCTTTGTTTGTGAATAACTGTCTAAATTCCAAAATATTGCTATCTTGATATCTAATTAACCGTCAGGTTTGCCATGTCAATAAGGATTACAGTGCATGGTATCGTAGTGTGCATCCATAATGATTGTTCTGCTTCTTCTCTTTCCCCAGGTGTCCATTTTGGTAGAGAAGGCCATTGATTCTCCACGTGCTTTTAGTGTCATTTCCGTTTCCTAACACTTTCTATGGAAGCCATGTTTGTTACCATACTCTGCCACAGACCAGGTCACATTAGTGTGGCTTTTGAAATGTACCTTGACTTTCATTTGCCAATAATGACTAAGTCTAAATTTAAGTAGGAGTTATGTAATATCAATGAGAGATATTTAACATATTGATTTGGGGCAATGTGTGCGAAGATTTCTTTGGCAATAAATAGAAAAAAGGCAATCATTGTTTTGTGTGTTTAATAAAAATGTGTAAAAAATAAAATAAATTCAAATAAATTAAACATATCCCAAGTTTTAATGTCATTTCCACCACATTATATTTGGTATGTTACAGTTTTGTCATTCATATTAACTTCCTACTGCACTTACACCCATTTTGGTGTTAATGCAGATTAATTAATGGTGCTGGAAACCAATGCTGTTTAGTTTTTAATATATTTATTACATTTTTCATATACAACACGGAACAAAACAGCTCAGACATGACATGACAAATAAAATGAATAGGTAAGAATATAAAATAAAAATAGAAATTAAAAAGTAGGCATTATATCCATCCCCAGCCCTCACCACCCCCTACAACATAAAAAGGCAATATCAAATAAATAAATATATAAACAAATAGCAAGGTTACAGGAAAACTGGTTAATGCTGCTTAGTTGTTAATCGATTTCACATCATTTATGTTGTTCTCTAAATAATAGACTTAACCTGGGATGCAAGTAACTGGTACTTCTGCTGGGTAAATTAGCACTGTGATACTATTATTTATTTACAGAGAGTTAGTGCTGCATATCTAATAGTGGCATATTCACTATAATTGGAGTTAGGTATTATGAAAAATGCAACATCTTATGCAGGAACATTTTTTCGCATTTATTCTAAAGTTTAAAAAAAATTAATGTCACACCCATTTAACATACCATGTCCGCATTATCGGCTGTAAAATGCTGTACTAGGTTCATCCAGACAGCTACATACATTAGCTTTCCCGCATTAACCCTTTCACCAGAATTTTTCCAGTGGTAAGATTGAGTAACTGAGCATTCCAAGTATATAGCGTTATATAAAACATACAGGTGCAGTTCTAAAAAAAAGTTACCTTTGCTGAAATCTGCAATATATCAGCACCGCACACTTTTTTATTGTTATTCTAACAGGATCATTCGTCCAGGAATGTAAATGCCTATTTGTTAAAAATTTAGCAATCAAATGTTGTATATTGTCAATATGTGGCACTGGCGCACAAATAAATAAATAAATAAAAATAAAATCCATAAATTAAACTACAGCGGGACAGACATCGAGCATATGTAATCGTGCAAAAGGTTTTTGGCTGTCTGCCTATCTGCTCACTTCTCGCAAGACCTCAATTCTCGCGATACTGCGAAGTCCAACATGGACGCGCTGGGGCACGATAAGGGAAAAATGAAATCAAGCAGTAATTCTTCATCAACCGAAGATCCGGAGGCTCAATCCCCCGAGTTTTGTCCAGGTTTTAAAGACGTAGACGCATTTGTTAAGGTACGTGGAAGAACGTAGCTAATATGTTTTGTTTGTGAAAAGATCAACGATTGTAGGCAAGTACCGCTACCTAGCAAAGCTAACGCGTGTTTACAATTCTGGCGTGGAATCGTAGCACCGGGCTAGCAAAGTATCCACGTTGTAATGTCGGCACATTGGCAAGTCAGGTACCTAGAGTCGGGTGATACAGTTAATGCGAGTGTGCTTCCTAAACAGTAACGAATATGGTGAAGAAAACAAGCATTCACTGCTTAGCTTGTTGGTTAAGTAACATTAGCAGTTTAATATTCAGACGTGACTGTCACATGCGAGCCACTAACTTGCGAACCAAGCACTGGTAATTAAAGAAATTTATTTTTTATTGCAGTATGGACTGGGGACGGTTGTCACTGCCACAAAAGCGTCTGCAAACCTTCCCCAAGCGGGGGACGAATATGACTTCTACCGCAGCTTCCCTGGATTCCAAGAGTTTTGTGAAACTCAAGGAGATGCACTACTGCATTGGTGAGCCGGCGTTGGGAAAATATTGCGTAGGGCTACCTCGTCTAGTTCATCTTAAGGATGTCTATTGACCAGACACATATGGTTTTAGAGGGAGCATTTCGTGATTGTTTGTCTTTCCATATCCTTGCCAGCATGAGCAAGTTAATGCAGTACCATGGCTGCAGGGCTCATATGAGAGACCGCAATAAGTTAACCGGCCTGGAAGAGCGGTTCGACCTGGTGGTGGATTCTAATGACGTCATTCTGGAGAAAGTGGTATGTACAGATTTATTTACCATAGATTGATTTACCATAAGAGGTTTATGCATAAGAAGATGGTTGTTGTTGAAGAAGCATAAATATACTCTGGATGTGTGGCTTGGTGTGTAGGGGATCCTGCTTGATGAGGCATCAGGAGTGAACAGGACACAACAGCCCATCATGCCTGCTGGGATTCAGCCTCCCAAAACCATTGTGTCCAGCTGGAATCGCAAGGTGAGCCCAAGGCAGACGTGTCTGTCTCGCGAGGAAGAGGGCAGGAGGAGCTTCTTTCAGCTTGGTTTGCAGAAACCTATTACAGCAATTAACATCAGTTTAGTGGCAATTATAGTGGCCGGCTAATAAAAGAGCAAGAAATCCCACCGCATCTTTCCCATCTTGATTCGTATGGCTCTGCAGGGGGGGCCATTTTAAACAGTTAAAGTAACATTGTTTTTCCTCACATTTTGAGTGAGTCCTCACAAAACATGATTTTCGCCATTTCATATGATGCTGCGCGATCTGCACATTCAAATCTGCTGTGTCCGATGAACAGGGGAGAGATTTTGGCCAGGGGGGCTCGTCCGAGACCTTCCGCCTCCTGCATGCCAAGAACATCCAGAGGCCCCAGCTGAAGTTCAGGGAAAAGGTGGACCACAGCAACACCCCGTTTGTCCCCAAAATATTCGTCAAGCCCAATGCCATCAAACCGCTCCCCTCGTGTGAGTGTCCTCTACAGACTGTTCATTCCACCCAGCTGTGTTTTACTGGTTTGTTGATGCATAGTTTTAACCTCACAGCTCGTGATGTCACCGTGGGTTTGACGTTCCTGTTGATTTGCCAGATTTCGCCAACAAGCGCATCCGTAAGGAGAGGCCGGAGGACCTGGACGTCCCTGCAGCCCTGGCTGACTTCATCCACCAGCAGCGGACGCAGGAGCACATGGAGGACATGTAGGAGGCTTATCTGTGATAGATGTGCATGGTTACATTACATTACAGGCATTTGGCAGACGCTCTTATCTAGAGCGACGTACAACAAAGTGTATAACCACAACCAGGAACAAGTGTGTCGAAAACGCCTAGAGAGAAGTACCATTCCAAGTGCAGGGAACAACCGCATAGTTTAACTCGGACCCTGTAGGTTAATCTGATTAACACTAACACAAACAAGAACAGCAACAACGCAGTCTATGCAAAAAATACAAGCAGTAGTTAAGTTCAGTCTAAGTCATCTCTCCTGACAATTCTTTCTCAAGGGAAGTTTTCTGAGAAAACTAACATCATGTTGTCACTCCAACAGGTTTGCGCATCCTTATCAATATGAACTGGATCATCTCACCATACCAGAGAGTTTGCTTTCAAAACCTGAACCCCAGGTATGTTTCAAAAGTACTTCTTTACTAATACCCCATCTGTTAAAAGGGGGATGGGGAGATGGGGGAGCTGAAAAAAATGACTACATAGAAGGAGACTAAGCAAATCATGAAGGCAATATTCCTAACAAACCAAAGCAAAATTTCACTGAGTCTCAGTGTATTCTTTTCTATCTGTGTTCCAGATGTACAAACCCCTCCCTGAGACCAAGTGTTTGTTTGTGGATACCCTGGAGGATCTGGTGGGCCTGAATGAAAAGCTGGCCCAGAGCTCTGAGTTTGCAGTGGATCTTGAGGTAAACGCCTGTGCTTCTGTGTACACCACACCTGGAGAGAAGTGTCCTTACTGAAAATGTCTAATCTTCAGAATTCAAGGTAGTTTGGCTGTGAGCCTGTTTAAGGTAGTATTATATTATAGGCATTTTGCCGATCAGGTTCACTCATCCAGAGTGACTTGCATGTCTTTTGTATTTTTTTAAATAGTATCTATTTATTCAGCTGGATATATGCTGAAGCAGTACAGGTTTAGCACCTTGCTCCAGGGCACAACATCAGTATCCCAGTGACGAGAGACGGATCCCAGTGTTCATATCCGTTGACATTTTCCTGCACCTGGGAAGAGCTGCAGGGTTTTTGTTCGACTGTTTATTCCTCCCTCCGGAGTGGAGCTGTGATCTTCTCTCTTGCTTCCTCGTCTAGCATCATTCCTACAGGAGCTTCCTGGGCATTACTTGCCTGATGCAGATCTCCACAAGAGAGGAGGACTTCATCATTGACTGCTTGGAACTGCGCAGTGAGCTGTACATCCTCAACGAGACTTTCACAGACCCCTCTATCGTCAAGGTCTTTACCCGCCCCCCCCCATTCCTCTTTGCTCTATGTAGCGCTTAGCTAATGCAGTTTCTCACACTTTTGAGATATGGATACTTTGGGTCTCTTTGACTATGCAAAATCAATAACATGACCAATGATTTGTCATTACATTTGTTTTGCAGCAATTGTTGGTTGCGTAATTAGTTAGTAATTAGTAAAAGGTTTTGTATATGGTCTTAGTAGATCAGGCCCTTTGTGTTTTTGAGCACTGGGACTTTATTGATGATCAGGGGGAACAAAATCCATTAACCATTGAAAAATGATGCTTCCCTCCCAGGCAGTTCTTGAAGGGGCTTTAAGCTAGTGCAGGTTGGATCCTGGAGCAACCAGTTCCAGCCTGTGGCATTGTTTGTCAGTTGGGGGGAGACACACATCTCTTGTGGTTGCCGCAGGCAGTAATGGGTGTTTGACAGTGCCACTGGCTAGAAAGTGAAGACATCTCAGGGCCCTGTTTTGAACGTTGCTGAATTTGCAGGTGTTCCATGGTGCTGACTCGGATATCGAGTGGCTTCAGAGGGACTTTGGCTTGTACGTGGTCAACATGTTTGACACGCATCAGGCTGCCCGGGCCCTCAACCTCGGCAGGAACTCGCTGGACCACCTGCTGAAGCTGTACTGCGACGTGAACGCGGACAAACGCTACCAGCTGGCCGACTGGAGGATAAGGTGATCCGGAGAGCGCGGCTATCATGAATCTCTGACACCATCCCTCTTCTGTATTCTGTAATATTGTTTTGTTTTTATGCTGGTTGTGGGAAAGTGTAAGGTCCCATCATTTCCATTCAGATCTGTGAGATGGTGTGTAGTTCACATTCCCATTGCTGACTTGTGTCCACGGAATGGATTGCCAGTTCCGCAGTGAGAAACTGAAGACCACCTGCTGTTTTCCCAGGCCTTTGCCGGAGGAGATGTACCAGTACGCGCGGGCAGACACCCACTACCTCCTGTACACCTACGACCGCCTGAGGGTGGACCTGTTCGAGGTGTCCAACGGCCAGCCGACTCTCCTGCAGGTGGTCTGGCAGAGGAGCAAGGACATCTCTCTCAAGGTACGGGCGTCTCCTGGACCGTGGGCTCGGAAGAAGACTTGGGACTTGCAACTAGAAAGAAAAAAAAAACGAATTTTCCTTGCTGTCAGCACATTTACCTCCTGTGTTTGTTTTCGTTTTGCTCCGCAGAAATACCTGAAGCCCATTTTTACGGAGGACTCGTACATGGAGCTGTACAGGAAGCAGAAGAGGAGCTTCAACACCCAGCAGCTGGCCGCCTTCAGGCTGCTGTACGCCTGGAGGGACAAGCTGGCCAGGCGGGAAGACGAGAGCACAGGGTACCGCGTCCAGACTCACTCCCACAAGCTGCACCCACAGATGCTGCTTTCTCATTGGCTTAGCCTTGAGTCATTCACCTGTAGCCCGTTACAGATGGTGGGCTGTCAGTGTGGATGGCTTTTGTGATATGCTTTTTGTTAGATCGTGTTCGTGTATCACGTTATTTTACTGCAGAAAGAGTGGACTGTAGGCCTGTATTTGTGGTAAACGGCACATCTGGAAACTAAAAATTGTGTATGGTGTATTTTGCAGGTACATCTTACCCAACCACATGCTGATGAAGATATCTGAAGAGCTGCCCAAGTGAGTTCGACATTTGCGTGAACCTTTTGCTTGCCACTGAGTAACGGTGAAGTTTCGATGAGCAAAAACGGACCTCAGAATGCGGTTGCTAACGGAGATTTCGGTGGTGTTCCTGTCCCCATGTCTCCATAGAGAGGCCCAGGGCATCATTGCGTGCTGTAACCCCGTGCCTCCACTGGTTCGCCAGCAAGTCAACGAGCTCCACCTGCTGGTGCAGCAGGCCAGGGACATGCCCCTCCTCAAGGTGAGAGGCCCATAACGCCACTGCCCGACTGTGAGCTTCACTCCACAGCGGGCGCGGCACTTTGAACGGGCTCCAGGATTATTAACCCACTGCAAAATGGGGCCCAGTGCTCTTCCTGCACATGAGTATATGCTGATTGTGAATGGGGTCTGAGGCTCATAATAGCCGAGGCTCATGCCTCTTGAATTCCGGTTTTGCCGTTTCCCATCTGTCAGCCTGCTGATTTAGCCGCCGGTTAATTTGTCAAGACAATCAAAATGAATCGAGGCACTAATTCTCATGTTGCCTGGTTGCCACGGTGATTACTGGCCTGGCAAGGCTTTACCTTTTTTTTTCTTCTTTTTTTTTTTTTAAGGATTATTTTCTGCTTTTTTTGTCTTCAGGCTGAAATACTGGTGGAGAAGAAAAAAGCACTGACACCAAAAAGAAAGGTCAGTAAAAGTTCACGGTGCAGGAAACAGGGCATTCTGTGCATTGTGTAACTGGCGATGGTCCCAAATGTGTGGCTCCTCCCCGTTTAAAATATCATGCCACTGCGTTTTGAACCTTTGTTTTTCTTCTAACCTCACAGCCTTTTTTTTTGGATGTCCAGCATTGGTATCTGATGTTATATGCATTCCTTGGGCACACGTTTTCTCTCTAGCAGGCACAAATATAGGAAATGTCACTGCACACACCTTTAATGTTTTATCTTCAAGTGGAATTGATTCAAGAAACACATTTTTATTGTCATGTGGTTTGTAGCTAATCCCTGTTGTGTATCTTGTATTGTTTCTTTTGCGTGTCTTGCTCGTAGTCCGAAAGTACCTTGTTTGGACCACATGACACGTCCCGTGGCTCTGAAAGCGATCTTCCGGATTTCTCCTCCCCAGGTAAGACTACACCTGGGATCATTTGCATGTGACCCGTTTGTCCTCAATGAAAAGTTAATAGTGGGCTGCCATGCTACGTCCGCCCCCCCTGCTGTACCCCCACCCTAACTATACCACCACCATGTACCAGTATTTCGTCATATACCATTGTGTCACCATGTACCGCCATTCATCAATCTGCCGTCCACCAGCTCTCTGAGCTAACAAACCTGTACAAATGCATCATTTAAAACCTCCTTGTATAGATGGGGGTGGGAGCAGTAAGGGAAAATGGTGTGTGCGAACACACACTCAATGGCAGCTTAAAAAATAATGCACGCATTGTTGCGTCTAATATTACAAAATCTTGTGAATGAGTGATTCTGAGAGAGAGAGAGGGAGAGGGAGAGAGAGGGGTGGCTGAACTTTTATGGCCCTGAACAAAAGAAGCAGTGTTTTCTGAAGCCTAATTATGAGTTCCCACTAATAATGAGTTTGTGTGGTTCCCACTGTTTGCCAAGGAAATGTTCCAGTTATCTGCAAAGTTTTAAAAAGGAATGGCTTGTGAATTTGGCAGCTTGGCTGTGAATTGATGAGATGGCACCTTACGGACAGCGCAGACAGTAGTCCAGTCTGCTGCTACAGCCACATACGCACATTGGTGGCAGGGCAGTTATGGTTTGTGTGTCTTTCCCTCAGGTTCTCTGGCTAAACCAGGGGTGCTGTTCTCTGAGGACGAGGACGAGATCGGGAACACGCAGAATTTGGGCGGTCTCGTAGCTTCAGCCAAAATCACACTGTTTGAAGTAAGAACAGACCGTTTCATCAGTACAAGCACATTTACCGTGTGTGTTTCTTAACATCGTAACAATCATCCTTTTTTATCAAACTGCTTTTGTTTAAGGACAGTGACGGAGTCAAGGAGGAAATTCACCTCACAGTCGCTCAGCAGAAAGCCTGCAGCATAATGGAATCTTTCCAGAACCCTTTCAGAATGGTGAGCTGTAATGAGAATGACACACGCTGCACCGTGACTAAAAACCAATCTCCTTCTCCTCTAATTTAACTTTTTTTGTTTCCAGTATTTGCCTTCAAAGGACAGCAACATTCACATCTCGCAAAACGCAAAGTACGACCCGTCGTCCAAAGTGTACGAGGTAAGTCTGAATTTCACATTAAAGCCACACGACAAACACCTGTCAAATGTTAGGAAGGACTGTGGTGTTTCTAGCGCGATGGAATCTTCAATGTAATTTATCAGTTTATAATTTGTGAGACTGATTTTTAAAAAAATGTGTTTTGAGTAATCTTTTTTTTCCTATTGAGTCCAAATGAAAGATCTGAGTGGCTTTGAAAATGGGACATGCCTCTCAACCCAGCCCAGGACTGTGCATTTCATTTGTTTGCTATGATTAAAGCAGGGTTGCTTTGATCACGTTTAATGCGCCCCCTAATGGTTCTTGGAGTGAAGTGCAATAACGCCTACACATTGTTCCTCGAGACGTGGACTGTAATTCAATAGGACTCTGGGGGGGAAAAAATCACGTCATTATGAGAAGCAATGCACTTGAGAGGGAACACAAGACACTGACACACAGTACATTGTATTCCAAATGTTGTTTCTGATTAAGGCACAGTAAATGTACATCACTCCGAGAAATGATGCACCCAAAATTAGCATTTTAGTCGTACTTCACTGCGCGTACTGTATGTGACTCAGGAATTCTTTTCTCTTGCATTTGACTGTAATTCCGCGCGCGAGCAGATCAGGAACCGGTGGAAGCTGCAGAGTTTGGAGCAGCAGAGGAAGGAGGCCCAGGCCAAGCAGGAGGCCAGAGCCAAGGCCAGGGAGAAGGCGCAGAGAGCTGCAGGTACTGCCACGCTTACCCCCACACCCCCCCCCCCCCACCCCCATAGCAACCCCCACCGCAACCCACTCTTAGCATACCCTGCTGGCCATCTAATCGGTTAGCGAATGTGCTGCAAGTACACAGGCACGGATCTGGCCTCTCTGCCACTCGGGATGGGATTGCAGATTAGGGTGAGTGGGCGTGGGCTGTGGATGGCGACTGCGGACCCGTTCGCTCTGCCCCCCTCCAAGCGTGACCGCCCACTTTGCCTGTGCCTAAAAGTGACCCTGGCAGTGTCTTCGCTGAGTGCTTGTCCCTACATTTGACTCAGATTTGTCTGTGGCTTAATTGATTTTCTAGACGTAGCGCTGTTCTTCTTGCCTTGTTAGATGCACCAGTAATTCTCTCTGGATAAGTAAATGCCTTAATGTAACTAATGTATTTGTCGTTTTTAAAAGAGGTTTTATTGAATTTAGTCAATGAAAGGAGTTTGTTAAACCTCACGTCTGGTAATATTTGCGAGTGTGTGTACATACTTTTCCCTTTGTTTCTCCCCATAAGCTCATTGTACATATCCTTTTAAATGTACATACTGCATTGCAGTCTTCTGCGTTTGGCTGTGGTGATGTTGTTAGTACAGGTGGGTATGATGTTGGCATTAACAGGTTGATTTGTTTTTTCAGAGGAGAGGAAGAAGGCTCAACAGACATACCAGGAATCATTGCAGGATGTCCTGACTGTCAGGCAGCAAAAATTAGTATGTTCTGTCCCATAAACCTACTCCATAAAACCAATGCAGTTTGTCGAGTAATGAACACTGTCTACTGACAAAGTAGCTGGGACTGAATCATTTATTTTTTACTTCAATCAGGGAGCAAAGAAACGGGAGAGGAGACCCAGCGATCTTCAAGATGAGACCCCAAAACCTAAAGTTAAACAGCCCAAACCCACAGAAAAGCCGGTGGTAGAGCAACCTCCCCCTCCACAGGCCGACTTCAAGCCCTTCGACTACAGCCAGTCGGACATGAAAGTTTTCGCTGGTACGACCGCAATCCGCAACCTTTTTAGATCGACATTTTTAATTATTTAATTCATCTCTCCCCGGCATGCTTTGCTTCAGACGAGGTTTCTCTTAACGCAGTTGACAGTGTACGGGTCGGTATCGGATGTAGCAGACAGTTTTTTTTTACAGCGGTTGAGTGCGTTCGTGCTGCCGAGCTCACCGATTGGCTGTGGCATTCTTTCAGGGGGGAGAGCCAAGGATTCCATGCAGTTTGATCCGAATCGACAAGCCGCAGAACCAAGGAATAAGGTATTTCACTTTGTGTTCAATTGTACTTGTCATTGCAAGCATAGCACATCAAAAAGGAAGTATTGTACATTTATTCTACTGTAAATGATTGGTCCTCTATTCACATGCATATCGTAATCTATGCATAACGTAATCTATCATGCTCTATCATACATATCATGGCCATCTAATGTTTTCTTATATTCTCAGTGTTTTGTTCCATTTTTTCAAAAGCTGCATGGTAATCTTAACAAGTGAAACATAAATGCTGCATTTTTTATTTTGTGTAGAGAAATCCAAAGGGACAAAAAAGGGACTCTTCAGCCGGGAACAAAAGTATGTCTTACTTGGCTGGCAAATCTGAGAGGTAAACAGCTTTCTAAATAAAAAACTGCTTTTTAAATGTTCCCAAAAGGTGCCAATTCAGAAGTGCCTTTCTTATACTTGGTATTGGCTCTGAATCGTCCTTGTTAATTTGTGTTGTTTTTTTTTGTTGTTTTTTTTTACAGGGGGAATAGACAAAATTGGCCCAAAAGATAGATCATCATGTGACTGCATTCATCTTTGCAAGTTTGTCAATGGAACACATCTGTTTCTTGGACAATTTTTATTTTGTAAAAAGGCTGTTTTGTGGAACTTTATGCCTTCCAATTGTATGCATATGTTGTGTATACCAATATTTAAATTAAGGTAGAATTCCTCATTTCCAGCTCTGTGGCATTTTAAAATGATGTCCTGATGTTTTTTTTTTTTTTCTTCTCTTGCCACTTATTAGAAATTAAACTAATAAACCCAGTATTTGCTAGTTAACTGTGTGTTTTTGCTTTTTTTATTTCAAGTGAACAGATAACAGCACTTGGTCATTCAGAGGAGTTGGCAATGTTATGGCAAATCGTGTTTCCTCCTGGTCTGGGCAAATATTCATTCAGTGGGAAAACAGGCATAGGCGGGGAAATGGCTCACTTTTGTTGTAATCACCCTTACTGGCCTGCAGGTCAACTAATAATAGGAGTGTCAAACTGCCGTCTTGTAAGAGCCAAGATGTCCGCAGATTTTAGCTAAAATATTTCCGATAAAACAAGAATGGTAGGATTTTCTCGTTGGGCTAATTAGGCCATCCGTCACTATACGCTGCTTATTGTTTCAGGACCAGTGCGTCTATATTATTATTTGTATAAAACATGTAGTTTTATGTTGGTAGTACTGTTCTTCTCTTGCAGTCAAGAAAATTGCGATTACAGGTAATGAGCCTATTTTAGGCGACTATATCTCTGGGATACCGGAATGTTATTTAAATAGTTGTTGGATTCATCAATGAAAGGCAGGTAATTAGCTCAGAAGTATGTTCTGCTAAGGCACTTATTTGGCTACTAAAGTAGCACAGTTTACCTGTGGTAGTATTTTCCCGTCCGGGTGGCATAGATCGAAAGACATGACTAAATATGTGCTACCGGTAGTACTTTTGCGATTAGTAACAACGTTTCCAGTTACAGAAAAATGTTACCAATTAGCCTACGAATTGAGTCATTCGAACCAGCAAGTAACATGGTTACATGTTTTCCAAAAAAAGACAGCAAGTTAAAGTACGGGTTGCATTGCTTTTTACGTTAAAAAGAAGAGAAACCAAATCAAGCATAGTGGACCAGCGAAACCACGCGCTGATGTTGTTCAGTGGAACACATCCACACGGGCTTTCACGTGGGCTCCTGACATGTTGGAGGACAATCTAACCCAGTTGTCTCCGACAAACCCTACTCTGCATTGGCCAGTTCCAACACCTCCGTGTCATCGCATTTTTATCATTCGCTGGGTGACGCGTCCTATAGGTCCGCCCAAATGTCTATTGGTGGATACACTAGGTGGCTGGGTACAGGGTAGGTCCCTTTACCGAGAGTTCACAGGAGGTGGCTAGCTAGTTACTTAGCTAACTAGCTAATACTTTGCTACATTTTGACACGAAGACGTTTCTAACCCATTAGCTGCTAACTACACACATTTACGATGGATAGTTTAAAGGACGGCTGGTTCACAGAGACATGTACACTGTGGCCTGGACAAGCAATGAGTCTTCAAGTGGAAGAGGTTCTGTACCATCAAAAATCTAAATTTCAGGATGTCATGGTTTTTAAAAGGTCAGTTATTTTGTTTTATATTTAATCTATCAACGTGTGTTGATAGAAGAATAACCTGGAAGGTAATGATAACAGGTATTTATTAATCTGTTTTACCCAGCTAGCTATCCACCCGAGTTCTGAACCTAGCTACCGTAACCAGCTAGTTTGTTAGAAAATATTTATAGCCATGTAACCTACCAGCTCGCGGTAATTGTTTCTTGAAAGGTAGATATCTAGCAACCTTGTCAAGGTAACCGCACAGGCAACTAATGCAGAATAGAACGCATAGCCTAGCTAGCTTTGCTAGCTATCATATTGAAACCGGTGCCTGGAATTATACCTACTAACTAGTTAACTCTACGTGCTTTCCTCGTAGCGATGGCTAGTAGTTTACCATGGCTAACAACCAAGGGAATTGACTCTTAGCTTGTTTTCTGAATGGCTGAGTATCCGACAGAATTCAGTCAACTTGAAGGCTAAATAGCTAAATCGCTAGTTTAGCCAGCTAGCTATCCGAGATGTAGGTCGGCGGCGTTTGATGAAGTGGCAACGGGTACACGATCAGTGAATCGGTGAACAGAATCAATATGGATGTGAGACTGGACGTGTGAGGGGTTGTCAAAGTTATTTGTGCTATGTTGCATCATTGCTGATTCAAACTGACAAGTTTGTTTGTACATAAAGTAGCAAGCTAGCTACATTAGCGCAGTAACTCACATAAAGCTTTGTTCGTACTTGATCGCTGTGTTGACGTGTGGTTATGTTGCACCTGCCGATCTCTATCTTTGGATTATTCACTGATTACTCAATAGCTAATGTTAGCTGGCCAGCTACGTGGTGCCCACATGGATAGATAATTTTGTTTAAAATATGTAATTGATCTATTCAATGTTTGTGTTTTCAAAGAAAATAACAGTTCCCGTCTCAAGAGTGAAGAAGCAAATAGTATGTAAAATTTAATTCAGTAGGTGCTAGTGAGCAAATTTCTAACACATTAGTTAGCAACGTGAATGGAAGTCGCCGATGAGTAGTTAGCAGGTAGGCTACTTCGACCCCTATATACACTTAAATAAATTCATTGTATGCAAGGTTCATTTTTGTGTTAAAAATGAGACCAATCCAGAAAAATTTTCTTCTCTAAGATTCAAATCCCATTGCTTTGCAATATATGCTACCACAAAGCATGACCGAACACTACCTTGAGATGCATTGCGAACACCCTATTCAGTATCTCTTGCATAACAAAAATTAAACACTTTTATTTTCATCTTCCACAGTAAAACCTATGGGAATGTTCTCGTTTTGGATGGCGTTATCCAGTGTACTGAACGTGATGAGTTTTCCTACCAAGAAATGATTGCCAATCTCCCTCTGTGCTGCCACCCCTGCCCTAAAAAGGTAGCTCATTTCACTCGCCGAACTACCTGAAGTAGAGTATTGGGTGTGGATCACTCAGAAACTGCTAGTGTTACTTACTTACTTGTGCAGCTGCAGAAGATGACGACACCCAAAATAACCGAACATAGCTTATTTTTCCCTGTATATAATGAAATGTATTCAGAAACAATTCTAGTTTAGACTAGACTACGCTCAGACTAGTAGTACCCTTACCAGGATCCAAAGCTTTTGATTAATTCATTTGTCTAGTTTCCTTTGTGTTCTGTTGCACTGCCACCTGTTTTTGAGTTGCTTTATTAAAAGTGAAAGTGCTCACCTTTTCCCAGGTCTTGATAATTGGTGGAGGAGATGGAGGAGTCTTGAGGGAGGTGGTGAAGCACTCACTGGTGGAGTCAGTGGTCCAGTGTGAGATTGATGAGGTACAGAAATCAGTTATACAGGAATGTTGTTGTTACACATTAATTCTCTCTCGTATGAATGCCGTATTTTATCTAAGGATTTGTTTCTTTTCTTAGGATGTCATTAATGTGTCTAAGAAGTACCTTCCTGGGATGGCTAAGGGCTTCTTCAGTCCTAAACTTACTCTGCACGTGGGAGACGGGTTTGAGTTCATGAAACAGAACCAGGATGCGTTTGATGTCATCATCACTGATTCATCTGACCCTGTTGGTAAGAAAGAAAAATAAATTTTATACACACACACACACACACACACACATATATATATATATATATATATATATACATATACATGCACTGTGGATTACAGAGTGGTGTACTGATATCGTCACACTAAAGCAACTGTCAGGAAACTGTACTGTATGGATAAGTCAGTGGGTCAAAAAAAAAGTTAAAAGACTAAAGGTTTCATTAACCTGTTACCTTCTTCTTTTCTGCATGGGCGGACTCTACAGGGCCGGCTGAGAGCTTGTTTAAGGAGTCGTATTACCAGCTCATGAAAACAGCCCTGCAGGATGGTGGGATTCTCTGTTGCCAAGGTGACATGCCGTTTGATGTTCAATCGCTAATTGCTATGTCACACCCTCCAGTCATCGCAAAAAGGTTTGAAACGCCAGGGCTTATACAGTAATGTGTCATGACAGCAAGAATGAATTCGCCGGTGTGTTTTTTTTTGCCTCTTTGACGAACCGAATAATGGACGGTTTTCAGATCATTTAAAGTCACCCAGGAAGACTGGCGTGTAGCTTTTTGGGAAGACAACAGGGCACATACAGGAGAATGCTAGAGGACTGTGAGGTCATTTTGGTCTTATTTTAACCTCCACAGGGGAGTGTCAGTGGCTCCATTTGGAGCTGATCAAAGAGATGCGCACCTTCTGCAAGACTCTGTTTCCTGTGGTGGACTACGCCTACTGCACCATCCCCACCTACCCCAGTGGTCAGATTGGTTTCATGCTGTGCAGTAAAAACCCAGTGAGTGATGTGGCTTTCTGTCTCCCCCCCCCCCCCCCCCTTTATCTGTTGAACACAGCCAATCTGCCGCCTTGCGTACTGTGTTTCTCATGGGCCACAGTGACTACAGTCGGGGACCTGTCTGTCCTCCCGTTGTGTTGCCTCTGTGCATTTAGGTGACAGATTTCCGGAAACCTTTGAGAGAACTGCCGAGGGACGAGGTGGAGAGTATGAACCTGAAGTACTACAACCCAGAGATCCACAGAGCAGCGTTCATTCTCCCCGAGTTCGCAAGAAAGGTGAGCGTTTCCGGGCAGCAGTCCTGAGATTAAGTTAACCACAGTGATACCATTCGGGTCACGTTTCTTAAGTGGGGGGGAAAAAAAGAGAAATCACTTCCTGGTGTGATTATGCCCTGCGATTTCCTTGCATTATGTGCTGACCCGCCCTTCCCCCCCCCCCCCCTCGTTTTTTCAGGTTCTAAGTGAAGCATAAATTTCTATGGAGAAGCTGATTTATTCCTCACAGGACCATGAGCGCTAACAGAACAAACCCCTCACAACAGCTGCAGTACTTGAACCTTTTTGCCAGTCTGTCTCTGCCCTGACCCACCCGCCAAACAGGGGGGGGGGCGGAGCTTCGCTGAAGACCAGCTCTGACAGGGCAGGGAAGACCCGCGGAACTCAGAACGTTTGAGGAAGTAATAGATTCCATTCTTCCTTCCAGTCTTACATTTTTTTATTTTTGTACATATTTTCTCTTGTCCTTTTGTTGTTGATCGAAGTCATCAGCCGCATACATTAAGCCGTAAAAAGACATGGTCGGTCGACCGGTCGCAGAGAGATGCGCCTGATTGGTGCAGAGCCGTGGGCCGGTTTGTTACTCCCTCAGTGCGGTACAGGAAGCATCTCCAGTCGTGAACTTAATTGTTGCAGATTACAATAAATAAATGTAGTGTTGCTCGGAATTTACAGTTAATTGAGTTCTTATGAGAAAGAGAATTGCGCTTAAGTACTCCACGTTTCCACTGGCTCTGCGCCTCAAAAAATCTCCCATATTTACCACGCTAAAACCCATATTTGCAAGAGATGATGAGATGATTTTTATAGCATATTTAAGATCCAAAGGACCGTAGTAAATCCCTTGGAATGTTTTTTTTTTTTTTCTTTTTTTTTTTCTTCCCCATCTGTAAACAAATTTTAGCACCATGGGAAAATATCTATGGAATATGTGAATCAGGGACTCACATGTGACCAAGAGGAAATCTGTTTTTCAGAAACCATGGCGCACGCATACAGTGCAGTCATCCAAATCGTGCTGTAACAAATCGGTGGTTGGTGATACTCGTGTTGTACAGAGTGAATCTGCTGAAATGACGGGTTTAAAGTAAGACCCCTTTTCACTCTGTACAGCTCTGTGAAGTTTGTCAAAGCAATGTGAACATACAAAACCCTTTAAACATACATTTCATGTAAATTCAGAACAGGTCTGACCTCTGTAGCGAAATTTTAAGGGAAATGATTATCCATGCCTGCTTTGTCAGAGATAACGGTTATATAAATGCAAGACTCCTGGTTTACGTAATGAAATCCAGATCATTGCCATTGATTCACTGGTCTTAATACCTTATTTTATTTGTTATTCAATAACCAAATTTACATTTGTTTACTATAATGCTAAAATCCTGCAGCCACTGTATGCCAACTCTGATCGGTTTATGAAGAACAGAAATGTTGCATCAAGTAAAAGTTCACTCCAAATATTTGTGCACTTATGTTTTTTTTGTTAATTTGCAAGGCTTACCTTGCCGTCTTTCCACAGGGAATTGATGTTACATAAGCTCAGAATTGGTATCATGTTTTAACACCCTGTAAAATATGAATTTGTCTGTCAATTTCATTAACTGGAAATCGGAGGCTTTTTCCTGCGTTAAAATAAGGGTGCTTAGAGTGGTATTTGGGGTGGCGCTTCAGTCTTACCTGTGCATGTATTGTGAGTATTCTGGGAGCTGATGTGTACTTCTTGTAATCATATTTTTCAGTTCATTACATTGTAAAGTCCTGCAACCATGTTTTCAAATAAAGATATATGTCCCCTAATCACTAATATTTAGTAGAATATTACTAATGTTTTACAGCCTTAGATTTATGGTTAGAGTTTTATTTTACAGTGGATTCTTGGAACTGCAGCTTGTATATTTACTAAATATCCGCTGACGGTATAAAGATTATTGATTAAATATTGATCATTGATAACCCCCTTCCCCTCCCCCCCCAGGGAATTCTACAACTGCATGTGCTTAATGTTTCAGTTGAGTATGGAACTGCAGATTTCAGTGGCATTGATTGTTTGTGTGTGAGACAAACCCCCAGAATTATCAAAACCACAAGATGGCATCCTCTGCGTGCTTAGCACTTGGATTACAAATGGCTTACAAAAAATTTAACAGTGAGATGCACAGTCTAAAAATTACCTGGATTTCTTAGGTGACCCTTGTCCAAAAGTATACGTAATCTGTGAGATAAATGGTTGTATATGTGCGCACAGTTTGCTGCAAAACAAAAGCAGACATTGTTTAGAAAATTCTGAATGTGGGTATAGGCAAGTAACTTTTTTCTTCTGTCCCACGGTTAATTTTTTGACAAGCAACATATAATACAAATGATACTGTCCGCTGTGGATCTGCTAAAAGGTTTTGTAATCTCGTTTATGAGTCTCTTTCCTTTGGTGCAACTGAATGAACAGTGCTTCAGAATTTGACCTGCAGAAAAGAATTTGACCTGCAGAACAGTCTCTCATATCTCACCTGCACAGGCACAGTGAAATTAGGACCTTTATCTATTGAAGGGATTCACTTTGTCTGTTTCTCAGAGATTTAAGTCTCTTTTTAGAAAATTAAACAGGACTTATAATAATGGATTATATCCTCCTAAACACTTTGTTTGAAATCTAGTGCTGACCACAATATTGGAGAAAGGTAAGATATTTTCATGTCAAGACCTAAGACCTGATGTGGTCACCTTATGGTTAAATATTAGCCATTATTGGTTTGATAAATAAATCAGTTTTACTAACTAAAGTGCGTAGATTACTTCTGACTAAATTAAATAAAAATGTAAACATGTCAGTGAATTTACAACTGACAACTGGAGCAGTACAGGCCTTTGGGAAAAGCAGAATCAACTTCATCCACTGAAATAACTTGGATTTCCTTGCCATAAAGCTTTCACACGTTTTGCCTTATTTCATGGCAAATAAAAGCTCTGGGTGAAAAGATATGGCAATGAACTCTTACTTGGTCCATGGCAAAAAAATAAATAAATAAAAATGTTGCTGGAGCTCAATCTTCACAACATGCCTGTAACTTTAAGGGTGCTGCACTGGTGCTCTCCCTGTTTTCACTATGCAACGTCCAACTCGGAGGGAAATTTACCGTGAATTCTTCAAACGCAGCGTATGATGAAGCTTTGCTCTGGGAAAGGGATCATTTTGACGCGAGATGAATGAGTGAGTGTTTATATGGCTGCCGGGGAAGGATGCAAGTCTGATTCGTGTAGCAGCCATGTTAGAAATACTGCAACTATCTGTGGAAATCCTCCCAGCTGGAAAAGCACATTTATGTTTTTTTAGCCTCCACTTGTGTGGTCCACCCGGGAGTTATTTGAATTTCATGGTAACATCATGGATTTAATTCAGTTCACATTTAAGTTTGTATTTATTTACATTTCCACCGTAGGGAATATGCATCGCACTAGTTGCAATTGGGTAAATGGCTGATAAGGTTTTCAGAGGGCTAAACATTTTAAGAAAGTGAGAACTTTTTACTTGAGTGTCAACCATTCATATATTTGTCATTACAACACCCCCCCCCCCATCAAAAATGTTTAAATACTGTTATTTTCTGTATATTATGTATTAAACATTTTAAATTCTCATACCATAACTAATGTTCTTTGATGCCAGATCATAAAACAAGACAGATGATGTTAAGCTACCACTTATAGGGAAATGAAAACAACTAGAAATTTTGAAATAATGCTTTCTATCTGGCAAACGTATTTTAATTTAATATATGCGTTAAACCAAATGACATATGACACGTGCATTTCTGGTTCTGGGAATGATTTACTACTGCAATTTACATTGTGGAACTCTCACAAATACTACGAGGCCCTGTTAAAGCCACTCCATTTTCTGTTAATAAAACTAAACTTCATTTGATGAATAGGACGTTGACTTCAGGCTTTCTGGGGGGCATTACTGTGATTTTTATTAAGTCTACTGCTTCCTTCTGCTTAACAATATATGCATTCTTTAATTTAGATGTGATCCACGCTATTGGCTATGTAGATTCAATTATAGATCATGATCATTAAATGTGAAGGGTTTTTGGAGTGAAGCGAGGTTTATGTAGGCTAGTACAACTATTTTCCATCCACTGGGTATCAATAGAAATGACTGAAAGAATAGCCTACAGCTATACTCTGAATTTTCTTATTGATACGGTAGACAACAGTCCAGAGTTCTATTAAATATAATACTCTGCACCGCACAAGTTTGAGAACTTAGCTGTCCGTCATCATGTCCATGTGCTTTAATATCTACCAGTGACTTTGCCAGTGAGCGCAAGGCTTTTGACCGTACAGGTAAATTTTTGATGTACTGAATTTGGATGAATATTGATATCTGAATGTTTGCAGTAGGCCTGTACAATTGAGTGATTTATGAATGAGGTTTAAGTTCAATTAAATCCCTAAATTCTGGGGTGTGGGGGGTGAAGCTCGGTATAGTCTGCAACATTTTCTCTGTGTGTCTGCTTCTCTTCGGAAACGTGAAAAATACATCAGAATGTACAGTCTTGTGCAAGTTTTGGATAAAATTACATTAAATAGCAATTACTATGCATAACAGGGTGCTCAATATTTGCATATGCATATTTGAAAGTAAATAACTTGGCTGATCTTTTTTTTCCCTTCAAAACATAACAGTGATTATGTCTAGATTTACAGTAGATTAACCAAAATGATGTCATCCAAAAATGACATTAGCGAGAATATGACTGTGTATCCACCCATCCTTGACAGCATGAATTTGTGTTCTATTTATTCGGTAGTTGATATAGTTTGATATTTATATATATATTTAGTATTCTTAGTCTGTGTAAATTCATGCACATATTGTCACCTAGTGCACAGTTGCCAGTAATGACGGGTTATCTAACATTCTTCACCAGAACAATTGTTTTCGCTCGCTGTGCACATCACTGATTAGTACAGTGGTTTTGTATTCCTTTTCAGCATAACTAATGGCCTGGTATGAATAACAATCTCATAGCGTTATTTTTAACTTCCTATCTTCCAGTGGTAACAGTATTGACCTATTTGTCTTCTCTTCACCCTTGGGCTGGTATGAACTGTAGCATTAAAGACACACAGTATGTGTCTGTATTTGTTTTACAAGACACCGCAAGGAATTTGTGTCATTACTGAAACTGACAGACAGTTCGATTCTAATCAGTAGGTGTTGTGAGAAGGTTTATTGCAGCTCTATTTTAGCCATCTTTACCTGCTTCTAAAACAGAATACTTGCAGACTAACTGCATCTGGTATTTATATATTTCCAGTCAGCATTGCACAGAAATATTCTTTTAAGTGTATTTTTTTATATATACTGATGAAATAAATAATCCAATTCTACCCAAATTTTGACTTTGAGAAGCAAATTCCCTACGAAACTTACTGTAGGCAAAGAACAAGGTACATTTTCCTCATGCAAGTTGAGGAGGGGTAGGGGGAGCGGGATGCAAAATTGGGGTCTACATGGCGCAGAGTCACATAGGGGTGTGGGAGGGGGACAGCTCCCCCTCCCCCTGTGTGAGGTCTTCCTGCTAAATAATCGGGAGCCTCTACGCCAGGGTGACGTACTTTTAAGCAGACGGGCGAAAGAACACGAAATGTGGACGCAGCCGGCATGAAAATGCGAGAAGCGAAACTCGAAAACCTTTAAGACGGTTTTTAAATAATGGAATGCGTTCAAAGGACTGTGGCTCAGCCCTGAGTTATGAACCGCTGCTGAATTAATGTGCGTAATGATGTATGCTTTACTTCTGTGAAATTACACCTCGCGGCATTTCCACTCTTTCGAGTACGATTGTCAAGAGCACACGAGGATGCGAGATATTAAAGAACAATTTCCTCATTGTTGTTTTCTTCGTGTCACATATTCATTTACATCTAGATTGAGTTGCCTGAAGCGCATGTGAAACTGCAGAGTGGCAAAATGGTTTCCTGCCTTACGTATAAAAAAAAAAAAAGCACAACTTTTGAGAGGACTACTTGCTGTTATCACTTTGGCGAGTGAGGACCCATTTGTCTAAACTGTTATGTCTTTACAGATGATGAGAAGGTTTATCCTAACAATGTCCCGTTGGTTAGTCTAATTTTTTTTTCTTCTTCATCAGAACACATAATTGAGAAAATAACCACTCCATCTGGCTTGATTTTAGTCCTCAGGGTGAGGATCATGTTTTATTTTTGCGGTGGCCTGCATGACTCCTTCCCTTTGTGATGGAAACCAACTGATATGAGCGGGAAAGCATCAGAAGAGGGCACCCAGCTGAGGGGTTAACTACACATTTCATGGAATTTAATTTGCCGTTTATCCACACTTGATTTAGGTTTTTTCGTAACCTCCTCCCATCCCCCCCAAACCCAACCACCCCCCCACCCTCCCTCCCTCCCTCCCCGCTTCTTCCACCCACCATCCCCTGCGTCAGCGGCCGTCCAGGAGAAAGGGGTATATAAAGGGTCCTGCACCTCTCGTCGGGAGCAGAAGAAACTCCCACAGCATCGCTCGACAACAGCATCAGCATCAGCATCAGCACCAGCATCCAGCATCAGCACCAGCCGCTCCATCTCTCCTGGGCTGCCACACTGCGCTGCTGTATCCAGACTGCTCCTTCACTCTCTCTCTCTCTCTCTCTCTCTCTCTCTGACTCCCATCCGTCCTTCCACTCGCTCAGCATGCAGTTCCTGGCCTGCTTGGCGTCTCTCATGCTGGTTCTGTACAGCGTGAGGGCAGCGGCCGTACTTCCGGGGGAGGAGAGGAGCTTAGCGCACACAAACAGGGTGAGTAACCTGAAGTTTTATTATTATTATTATTATTATTATTATTATTAGTTTTATATGCTTATCTCTGCAAACAGTGAATGCGTTTTAACAGGGGTCCCTACGGTAAAGATGATCTCTTAAATTGTCTGAAAAAATAAGTGAAAGTTAGAAGGCAGACAGAACTCCAAAGAAAAGTTATGAGGGACTTGGTTCTTTTTTTTTTTTTTTTTACAATACAAAATAGCAATGTTGTAAATCTGTAGAAATATCTTTATCAATTTCTGACATGATTTGATAATTTTTTTAAAGACCCAATTAGGTTGGAAGAGAATGATGTAATTTTATGTTAAACTACAGTTCATGCCATTATTAGTAGAGTATCAGTAAGTCATTTAGGCAGGTAAAAATGGAAAACTATGGATGCAAGGGGTACATTCATATTACGTTCAATTGTATGTATCTTTAATTTTCACAGTCGTTATGCAGTCAGCTGAGAAAGATTTGAATGGGCTCCACAAACTATGATGTTTCTTAAAGTATCAAGTTACACTAGTACTTGAATGATCACAAGATATGAGATTAATAGGATAAAAGTGAAAGATTTTCCTTTTAAATTGAAAAAATGGGGCAAGACAAGACCTTGGCTTTTCAGTAGCAACTTGTTATATGTTCCGCAACTGTTATTATGTAAAAGGTTAAAAGAAACGAGAATAGGTTTACATTTAAATTTAGGAAAACAAATGAAATGTAAACCCATTTAATGTATGACTATAGAATGGATGGTTTATTTGAAAGATACCGTTTTAAGTATCTTTCAAATAAACCATCCATTCCACGGTGATAAAAATAAGTGCTTGTCAGTAATTAGAATAAAACATTTGAAAGACTCCCAGCACTCCACTTTTTGAAAGCTGAAATAGGTAGTCGCGGAGGCGATTAATACTTACGCACTCACGGTCCCTTTATCTACTGTCTACTTGTCCATCCAAACAGGAGCTGAGCAAAGAGCGCAAGGAAATAATCCTCAAGCTTATCTCGGGCTTGTTGGACGGAGGAGACAGCAACATGTTGGCGGGGGACGGCGCGGCGCCCGTAGAGCTGGAGGAGCCCATTGAGTCCCGCCTGGAGGAGAGGGCAGTCTACAACCGGCTATCACAGCTGCCTCAGCGCGACCGCAAAGCCCCTTGTAAAAACTTCTTCTGGAAAACCTTCACGTCTTGCTAACGAAGATACCCCCTTTTCCCATCCACCCAACATGAACTGTGACCAACTTCGCCTGTACATGCCATCCACACTGTATAATGAAGGCTTTGAATGGACTTCACTTGTTTAAAGAGTAATTATAATTATTATTATATTTATTTATTTATTTATGATGACATCTGAATAATAATCATAATAATAAATCATTATTAAGGTATTCATCGTGGGAGTACGAGAGGTGTTTAATTTTCATCGATGTGTGCACATCATCGAATTAAAACGATTCCTGTGATCTGCCTTCACGTCCAGCTTGTTTTGCTTTACTTCCTTTGTGGAATCATGGAGACACTCATATTATTCTTCATGGTCAATCTCTTAACGTGCCTCACATCCGCTGAGAAAAGGGTGTAAGTTAGACTGAAACCCTTTGCTATGTGACGGCGACAAAACATTTGCTGCCTCTTTTCAAACTCACAGTATTCTTATAAAACGCATGCTTAATCAGAACTTGCATTTTAAACCAGCACAACTGCCATATTCCAGGTTCTTTTAATTGCCACTTAATATAAAACATGCCACGTTCTGGTCACTGAGCGCCTCATAGCGCTCAGTGCACACCAGTTCATTGTATTCCAGACACACTGCATCACACTGAATTTAAACAGGCAGATATCAATCTATCATGAATAAGATATATGCTGTAGCGTATGGTGCGGCACCATAAAAAGGACGTCAGGCCAAGGGGAGAACTGGGGTGCAGCCCCATGCTCCGTGTCTTAGGATGCTGATGATAATGAACTCGCTAGTATAGACGCCGAAGATCTCTGCGCTGTTGGGACTGAATTCTCTCTCGAAGAAAAGCACTCTTGATGAATAATTCACTCCAACAACTGCAAAAGAAAAACAGGTAGCCTATAAAAAAAAGAGTCGAACTGTATTCGCTTGTTGCGCTCAGTGCCTCCCTCGGCACCGCACGTGTGAATCAGACTCGAGGGCGAATCCCTTGATATTTTTTATTCTATCTTTCTGTTTTTGAGGATATCCACTTGGGAAGTATTTCACGTTGTCTTCTCTCGTGAGCATATATTGTTCGTAAAAACTGTCCTCCCAGCACAGTAGTGCAAAAATACGTTATTTCCCGCTTCTAGAAATGGGGACTGTATGGGTACAGCATTCCCCCTGGGTGTAATTTCTTTACATTTACAGCAATATAACGCACACGACATTTATTAGACTCAGACTGTAACTCCCAGTCCGACTCCTCCCCAAGTTTCAGTTCACAAGAATTTTTTAATGATAATTTTTAAGCAATTGTTACCTATATAACAAACCAAAAAGGTCAAGACTAAGAATCTGCAGTTTTATCATAGTCTATGGCATCGCGTAAAGATAAACTGGGTAGATGGAGTGAATGTTTTGTGTTTCTGAAAAAACATTTTGGTATGTTTGCCTAAACTTGTTTTTTCTCGTGTACACACTCGGACCTGGCTACACTATATATACCTTTATACCCATCGCGCGTACAAGACAAGTCCAAGGGGCTACTTTCACAACAAGGGACGTCAAAACATTGTCTTGGAATGCGCAGTACAAAATAATGTACATCTGAAATACGTCTGTGAGACATTTCGATGGCAATACACTTGTATCTGCTGCAATAAAAAATGTAGCATGGCCATTTTGCAATGATGACATACACATTACGCAGTAAATGAATGGCTTGGAACGGGGCAGCTGGTCATGGTAAGATAATGAATAGTCCTCGGTGACCCCTTCCAACCCGCTGTTTGAGTTGAGGCTCGCGGGGCCAGCGCAATTTGTCACCGGCGAGCTGCAGCGCCGCGTTTAGGATGCAGAGCTGGGAGCGTCACGAAGCTTTTTTTTTAATGTGCCTTGGCAGTATGCTCAAAAGACACGCCGAGAACGACTACAAGATGGTTCGTGAACTCCAAGCATGTCTGTCAGAACAAATGAGTGCCTGTCTGTTCCCCTGTGAAAAGGCTGTACTCACCCAGGGCGCACTACTCACTGAAAATTACGGGACCTAACCGTGACCCCGAACACGACTTCCGCAAGCTTTGTGGGTGGGGAATCTACGCGCTTGACAAATGAGAGACGGCAAGTTATATTGGTCGTCGAGTAATAATAGCTATTGCGTGTATATTTTTTATACAACCGGAACATAATACACGATACATACGCAAATATCATGAAGGTCTGACGCATTAATCCAGCCTGAATTCTGGTTCCATCTGGAGCCTATTGTGGTCTTATCCACGAAATACTGCAAACTCCGCTGACCTTTACAAACTTTACTTTGAAACTTCACGCAGGCGGATGTGACGCACCATTGCGTCAAAGTATACTCGTAAACAAGGGCAAGAGAAAGGGAAGGGGCGGAATTACTCGAATTTGACTGTAATAACTACCTGGTTATACGTCGTCATACATCTGGCAGTCTTACTTTTTATAGTTGTTAATAATGTTTAAAAAAATTTATTTTATTGTATTATACATAAAATATGGATATTGACAATGATTCAGAATAACCAGAGTAAAACACAAAGGAGTAGAGTAGCACAGGATAGTTCTATGTAACTTTTCATAAGTACAAAACCAAAACTTGTCAACAAACATATTTTTCTGGGCCCAGAAAGAACAAAATGGCTGAGCAGAAAAGGCATGCCTGGGTTCCTATGTCCTGTCCGGTGCTTTAAAAAAAAGAAAGAAAAAAAAGTGCAACACAAATAGAACGGAATTTGAATGAATTGAATTAGTTGCACGTTCCGACCTGTTTTAACTGTCTCAGGTCTTTAAGTCTCTCCTGTCTTGTCCTTCCATAGGACCGCTGCTGGTGGTTGGAGCTAGCTTGTTACTCCTCGGCGTGGGGCTTTTTGGCCATGGCCTGTGATGTTTCCGTCAAGATGGATAGCCACCGGCTCCAGAAGATGACAAACTGTCATGCAGGTGACCATGTTAAGGCTGCACCATATGTAAATTCAGGGGCTGATATGGATATAACTGCTATTCAGCGGACGCCGATGCCTCCCTGTTTTACATAAATGGAGGTTGAAACAAAGTCTCTACATTCATGAAAGAAGTAGATGAGCACGGATACCAACGTCAGCTTTGCTTACTTTATTTTTAAGCAGTGAGCCTGAGTCTAGAGAGCTACCGAGTGTCTGTATATCTTTGCTTGTGAGTTTGGCTTTTTAAAAAATGATTCATTAAAAGTGAATGAGCAAGAGTTTCAGATTACTATAATTAGGCTGCTTTTTGAACGTCATTTTCACTAGGGTAATAGCATCATCAGCCCATTAAATGTCTCTCTTCTCTGACCTTGGCATGTTGCTTCCCCGTCCTGACCCAACATATCAGACTTTGTCTTCGCTAGTTATACGTTATATATTAAAACTAACTAATAATCTGTTAATTTGTCAGTGTTAAGTTGTCATTGGTCAGTCCCAATACATGTGAAAATTGAGCTTTCATATAAAATTTTGGAAATAATATAATTTTGTATTTTTTCAGCGTACAATGTTGCTTCTTACTTGTATATATTTTTTGAGCCTCTTTGCTCCTCTTTATCAGGAATAATTCTGGAGGGCACTGTAGTGTACACACAAACTCACACACTGTGTGTGTGTGTGGATGTTGGTGGTTCAGGCCAGTTAAAATTACATTAACAAATCAATTTTCATGTTGAAATTTAAAATGCATAACGCATCATGTTTTTAATGCAATTAACCCACTTTCCCATGATTCCAATTTCCACCTAGCGCAGATGTTGTGATTTGAATAGCTGGTTAATTCCTCTAGCTAATGATGATGGAGAAAGATAATCAGCACGGACCTTTGAGTGGGAAGTTTAATTTTTCTATATTTCCGTTTATTTTACAAGCCTGCTATTTATAAAACACATGGCATATGTTGAAACGGGTGGACAAATCATAAATCCATGTGTCAGTACTCTTGACTACCAAGCAACCAAATCTGGTAGCCCAACCCATTTGTTGTAGCCCAGGTGTATTGTAATATTCTGGAATATACATGTGTAACCTACCTGTGGGAATGTGCTTAACCTGTGGGCATGTGCTTGACCTACCTGAATGTGTCTTTTCTAGTTCATGCAGTATATGCAAGGCAGTTCCTCCCAATGTTGAAGTAAGCAGGGGCACAAGACAGGTCTGAATACATCCTCAGAAAACACGCATACCTTCGACTTGACCCGAAATGCTTGGGCACTTTGGGCAAACCTTACTTTGGAATTCTATCATTTATGAATCTTACCTTGTAATTGTAGTGTTTTGTTTAAAAAAAATCAATAAAGCCCCTAGGTTTTTTGGTGGCTTATCAGGAGCGTGCAATCTTCACCTCTTGTGACCTGTGTGGTCTTTTCTATTTGACAGACCAAGCAGAAGTAATACAATATGCTTTTAGTGAATTGCTGCTCTCGGGATGTGGATGGACTGGGCCTGCCTGAAATGGTATGTGTAGCATGTTACACAACCTTGCAATGAAAGAATAACACTGTGGGTTTTATTCCAGAAATCATTACTCCATATCTCTAGAGCCTTAATAGGTGCTCAGAGAAACTGACAGACTCAGACTGTGAACAGATAATTATTTTCCCTAAACCAGGACCTTTGACTTAGCTTATGGCCTCTATTCAAGTCAAATGTTCCCTGGAGGACTCAGAGCGCAAGGCAAGAAACCACTTGTAGACATTGTATCGGCCGGGCAAGTTAATTGACATCCTTCAGCACTGAGTTAGTTGAGAACAAAATATTTTTCAACAGAAATCAGAAACTCAGGCTGAGTCACACATGCAGAGCACAACATGAACCTCTCATCATTAGTATCAGAAAAAAAAGTCAAATAAAAATTAGAATGAAAAAAAGAGAAAAATTCAACATAATAACTAGGATTGACACTGAAATGAAACTAATTTCAGACTCAAAATATAGCCCCAGAAAAAAAGAATAGTTACCATAGATCATTTTCATTCAGAATGTAACTTGTACAGTTTTATTTTTAAAAGGATATTTTTCCCTCAGCAATGTCCATTGAACCCACTCTAGGGATTTCACAGGTTTAGCAGATTTACAGTTGTACATTGACTTGGAACAAAATGTATTTTTTTTCCTCCAGGTTTTTGAGAAGGGGGCAGGGGAAAGGAGGGGGGGGGATTCTAATTGATGTTTCATATTTCTTGGACTTATTTTGCCGCACAAAGAATTTGCTATCAGAGGAGAAGTCCACATTCTGTATGACCCTCAGCAATAATCAGCTTGTGTCGAGGGAACATCAAAGCCAGTGCCCCCAAGTTAGGAATTTTGATTGGTTTGCTTTTGATCTGTGAGGAAAGAAAGCAGTAAAATACTCCCACCTACCTCTGTAAATGTGTGTACGTGTGCGATTGTGTGGGTGTTTGTGCGTGTGCGTGTGTGTGGGGGAGGGGGGGTGTTTGTATGTGCGGGTGTGTGGGCGCATGTGTGTGTGTGTGAGGGGTGGGGGTGTGTATGCGTGTGTGTGCATGCGTGTTTGTGCGTGGGTGTGTGTGTGTGGGGGGGGGGGGTTGTATTTACAGCACAATTTAAAGGTTTCTTGTTGGTGTCTACTTCCCCCCACCCTGCTAATCTACTACTTCAAAGCAAGCCCGTATGGAGGCCGCTTCCATTTCAAGTGAACAACAAGAAGTAGCTCAGCTGAGGTGATGTTGTTTTTGCAGGCCAGACTGTCCTCCCTTTGTTATGTGGGAACCTTTCCACCACAGCCAATCAGTGACTGTGTGCCCGGATTCACTACAAAGTGACCAGGAGATTTTAGGCTTTTAAGATTGATTGCACAATGACCAGTCTAGGAAAATGGCCTAATGCTACCTTCTTAATTTATCTGCCTTTAATCCATTTCACCGACTCTAAGATAGTTTACTTGGTTCCTTGATTTATCAAGCCCCTTAGAGGACAAACATATCCTACATGCCAAATGTATGTGGACACCTGACATCCAACATCTCATCCAAAATTATGGGCATTAATATGGAGTTGGTCCACCCTTTGCTGCTAAAAGAACCTCTACTCTTCTGGGAAGGCTTTCCAGTAGATATTCGAATCTGGCTGCAGGGATTTGCTTCCATTCATCCACAAGAGCATTAGTGAGGTCGGGCACTGTTGATCAGGCCTAGTGCACAGTTGGCTTTCTAATTGATTCCAAAGGTGTTGGATGGGGTTGAGGTCAGGGCTCTGTGCAGGCCAGTCAAGTTCTTCCACACCATTCTTGACCATTTCTATATGGACCTCACTGTGTGCCCGGGGGCATTGTCATGCTGAAACAGAAAAGAGCCTTCCCAAAACTCTTGGGGGAAACGCAGAATTGTCTAGAATATGATTGAGTGCTGTAGAATTAAGATTTGCCTGCAATGGAACTAAGGGGCCTAGCCCAAACCAGCTGCAGATCAGGGGGGGTCCAGATACTTTTGGTCATATCGTGTATGAGTGTGTAATACACATACACAAACACATATGCACACTGCTATATAATTGGGAACATCCTGGATTGAATACTAAGTATATACACATAGGATGCATCATTTTGATTCTACAACCTACTGATTGTGTTATGATAAATATTTGATGACAAATCAGTTAAATATTTGTGATTATAGCTGCTGCAGGGCTTGCACTCCCCCCGTTTAATGCTAAGTATGCAGGGGGGCGACATAGCTCAGGAAGTAAGGGCTGTTGTCTGGCAGGCTGGGTTGCCAGTTCGATCCCCCACCCTGGGCGTGTCGAAGTGTCCCTGAGCAAGACACCTAACCCCTAATTGCTCCCAACGAGCTGATTGGTACCTTGCATGGCAGCCTTTCACAGTTGGTGTGTGAGTGTGTGTGTGAATGGGAGAATGAGAGGCGTCAATTGTAAAGCGCTTTGGATGAAAGTGCTATATAAATGCAGACCATTTACCAAGTACGTAGGCCCGGCTGTTTCTAGGTTTGGGTTCTGGACGTTGGTGCACAGGATCCGCACCTTGTTTCTCTGTGTGGAAGAGACTGGGTTTGGCTGGAGGCTGTGTGTACTTGTACAAGACCTGTTTGTACGGACAGAACCAGAATAGCGCTGTGCTGCGGTGGAGAATGCCTCTCGGTAGACTAATGAATGTTGAAGGGAGAAATCTGTGAAAGGGCGAAAAAAAATAACCACATTTTACCCCAGGACAGAGTGTTATACTGTTAATAAAAGTTTGGCAGATTCTGAACCAGCGAGGCTGGCTTGTCCACATCAGGTGTAATTTAGCGGTAAATACAATAAAAATATTGACGTGGTTGTTCATTTTATTTAACTGCGTTTCACCAAATATTATAGCACAGGACCAGTAAGTTATTTGAAGAGATTTTTAAAAAATAATACCAGTGTCTTTTAATACTAGTACTGCTGAGACCTTTAAAATGGAAGTTTTTTCTCCACTTCAGATCAAAGCTAGTCAATTCAGTATCTAGTTTTCTTTTTTTTTTGCTTAGTTGTGGACTATTATGAATATGGGTGGTTAAAGAGAAGGTCTGGAGGAAGCGTTGTAAAATATTTCCTCGGTGTAAATAACGTCACGTAGGATGTTCGAGTGCATTCGCCGTCCATTCGTTCCGGCCTGCCTGTGTGCCCGCCGATTCACATAGCCGGGGGCAGACTCATTCATCTCAGTCAGACACGCTCAGTTTGTTCAGTTGTGACATTTGAGATCTGTTGACTTTGAAGCAGAACACAAACGCACTGGGTGGGTGAGTTGTTAAGACGTGGCCAAATCAAAAATGAAATGCCATAAAGAAAAAAAAAAATTAAGAAAAAAAACAAAAGCATCACATCACGGCTACCAGTAATAGAAAAACCCTGTTCTCTGTGACGTTGATTTATTTGAGTCACTCTCCAGAGGTGGAGAGTCCAGGCGTCAGAAAGTAAAAGTCCTGCCATGTGTTTCTTCCACCGATATACTCAGCCAGCTGATTTTACTAATCAATTCTGTCTTTTGGCTGAAGAATTGTGCTTGGTGGCAAATCCCGGTGATGGGAACCAAAATATTGGGGAGGACTTTTACTTTCTGAACTTGGATTGTCCACCCTCTGCTCTTTTCAAGCTGTAGGAAACAAGGGGCAGATTTCCACAGATGCAGATTAAGCTTAGTCCTGGACTAAACTTGAGTTTTGTATGGAGAATCTCCATTCAAAATGGAATTTAGGCTGGGACTAGGCTTAATATCTGTCTGTGAAACTGGCCCAAGGACTCTTAATCTATGCAGGCCTGAGCACATGGCTTTCTTTGTGCTTGGGCAGAAAGCAGAGATTTGAATTTTGGGTTTGTACCAGACCTGGGTCAAATTTTGGATTCAAATACTTTTCTACGCTTTACTGATCTTACTTGTCTGGTGTATTGGAACCAATGAAATACTCTCAAAAAGTGCAAACCCCGCCTTCTGGTCATATTGGCTGGCTCAATTACACCAGGCAAGATCAATAGAGCACAGAAAAGTATTTGAATCCCAAACAAATACGTGTTTGAACCAGGTCTGGTATGTACATGGCACTCAAAGGCCCTGATTTGTTATTAGTGCAATGCAGGTTACCCATCGATGGCCCAAGTCTGGTGAATCTAAGAAAGTGTTAGGTTTAGCGGTAAAGAAAAAGTAGCAGTATGTCCAATTTTCAGATAAATTTTACATACTGATTTAATCAAAATTTATATTTCTTTTTTTAATCAAAATTTAATATATATTCATGTGCATTGCAAGTTTAATTTTAATCATTATTAAAACATATATGAGGTAGTTCTGGATGAAAGGCATGTAGTTCAGATACAGTGAATGAGCATGTTAAAAAATACGCCTCTTTTCCCTCTGATGGATCAATCAAATATCTTGCCTTTTTTTGTACAGCAACAGTAGGTATTGTTCCAATACACAAGTTTAAAATTTGCCTTCAAATAAACCACATTATTTATGTCAAGTGGGGCTCTGAGTGTAAATGTCAGACTTAATGGCAGTTTAAATCTGCTTTTAAGTAAGAGTTCTTCACGTGGAGTACTCAGAAAATGCCACATTACCTGCCGTAGATCCCTTTGGACTTGGAAGCAGCCTTTTAAAGGTGCTGATTTAGTGTACAAATATAAATACATATAAAAAATATGATTACATTTTTATCATTTTACTGTTTTAGTAAAATGGCAGTACTATAAATAGACACGCATAAGGACTTTTAATCATTAAACTTTCAGAGTAACGGGTTAATATTTTAACCAAAGAAAAGAATCCTTCAAACACTGCCTTTCCTGTGTCACAACACATTTTTAAAAATAAACGATTATGAGTATTCCTCTTTGAATAACAGAGACATTCATAGTGCACCCCACTATTTATTTATTAATTTATTTGTTTATTTATTTTTAAGGTCAATGTACTGCTACCAGGCTTGTTCTGTATTTTTTAACAGCTTTCTTCTTTTGCGACATCTACTGTGACCTATGACAGTTTATTATGACAGAGCTGATTAAATGTATGCCTGTAAAAATGTGCAGTCATCCTGCTCATTTAGCTTCTTGCGACTGACAATGTGATGATGGCTCAACAGCGAACCACTAACGTGACAAGCCATTGTAGGATGATTAAGCCTTTAAGGTGTAAGATCACAAATATGCGATCCCAGTGTTCTTGACTGAACATTCTAATGCTGATGTCACAATCACTACTGGTCAATTGAAAGCAGTGGAGTTCTAGAACCAAGACATAGAATTTTGAAGAAAAAAAAACATTTCAAAAAGCCTACTTTTCAAAGGGTTCTTACGGGAATCAAAGGTTTTAGGTGGAAAATGACCAGCACTGGGTTCCAGGTTTATGTCTGACAGGTCTGGGGTGTTACACAGGAGGAAAGGTCTCTCTCATGGTTCTTGGGGAATCCTAATTAAAGTTACGTTTCCAAAGCAACCACAGCCACCCTTAGGCATGGTACCAGTGTTATGGTATCACATTGTCACATTTGTGCAGATGCCCTTTAAGGAACAAGTTGATGCTTGTGGACGTAGAAGTGGACAGGAGAGGTGCTGACACTTTCGGTAGCGCGTTCCTCTGAGGAGAGAAACGATGGTGGAAACGTTTTCCGCGGGAGGTTAGAGGCTGTCGGCGGTCTTCGGTGCGTCCGCGACCCACAGACCAGCGAATGTGGCGTCCCCCTCCCCCCCCGCAGCCAGGTCGTAACGAGGGCCGATGGGCTGAGCCGGGATTGTTTTGTTGCATCTGACCGGGCTCAAACCGTATCATTACCACGCCACGCTCTCCCAGCGAAGCCAACGCCGAGAAAATTAGATGTCACAGCTGTGAAGAAGGGTTCGCGGGACGCTCGTCTCCATAGAGACCCGGGCCATTACCGCTGGGGCCGGTCCAGGGGGAGGGGTGGACTCTTAACTATGACGGAATCAGACCGGGGGGGTGGGGGGGGGGTAGTGGTGGGGGGGGGGGGGTCGGGGTCAGTGATTCAACCATCCCCATGAATCCATATCCTCACATGCACACTGCATAATCCTGATACAACCGGCCATTAGACCTCTGGCATTAGAGGCGGTGTGCACAGCCTGAACGCTCCTAAGTGCTTTCGATGTGCAGTCACTGTCTCCTGCAGAACAGTGGGCAGTGTGTCCATTATTTCATTGCGTTTCTTTTGCTTTACGCCTGATTATTAGATGATTCTGTTTTCTGCCTTGGTGGACTACACAGTGCATGTTTTTCAGACTGGGAAATTGACTTTTTATCCTATTTAAGCTCTAACTGTAGGATGTGGCTTTCAGCATACAGTGCTGTGAAGAGGTATTTGCCCCCTTCCTTATTTCTTCTATTGCTACATACTTTGTCACACTGAATGGTTTCATATCTGTTGACAAAGTGTAATATTAGACAAAGGTAAACACAGAACATGTTTTTAAAAATGATTATTTCTTTTATTTAATGAAAAAAGTTATCAAACACTCATATCACCCATGTGGAAATTCTGGAATAAATTAGAAAAAAAGCTGTTTAAATATATCAGTCTGGAAAGGATTACACAGCCATTTTTATGGCTCTGGGACTCCACCAGACCAAAGTTAGAGCCATTATCTCCAAATGGAGAACACTTGGAACAGTGGTGAATCTTCTCAGGAGTGGCCAGCCTGCCAAAATTTCTTCAAGGGCACAGTAACAACTCATCCAGCAAGTCACAAAAGATCCCATAAGAATATCCAAAGAACTGCAGACCTCTCTGGCCTCAGATAAGCTCAGTGTTCATGACTTTACAATAAGAAATAGACTGGGCAAACATGGGAGAGTAGCAAGGCGGAAACCACTGCTATCCAAGAGAAACATCAATGCTCACCTGACATTTGCAAAAAAACACCTGGATGATCCCCAAGCCTTTTGGGATAATGTTCTATGGACAAATGAGGCAAAAGTGGAACACAGGTTCCTTTATGTCTGGCGTAAAGCAAATACAGCAGTTCACAGTAAGAACATCATACCAACAGTCAAACATGGTGGTTTTAGTGTGATGGTATGGGGATGCTTTGCCACCTAGGGACCTGGACAACTTGCCATTATTGAAAGAACCATGAATTCTTCTCTTTACCAGGAGATTATTTAGGAGAATGTCTGGTCATCTGTCCGTGAGCTGAAGCTGAAGCATAATTGGGTCATGCAGCAAGACGATGATCCAACACACAAAAGCAAGTCCACATCTGAATGGCTGAGAAGAAACAAAATAAAGGTTCTGGAGTAGCCTAGTTAAAGTCCTGACTTGAACCCAGGAAAGATGCTGTGGCAGGCCCTGAAACAAGCAGTTTGTGCTAGAAAAACCTACCAATTTGTCTGAATTATAGCAGTTTAGCCCATTAAAGAAGAGTGGGCTAAGATTCCTCCTCAGTGATGTGAAAGGCTGATATCAAATTATAGGAATCGTTTGGTTGCAGTTATTTCTGCTAAAGGTGGTGCAACCAGTTATTATGTTTAAGGGGCAATTACTTTTTCATATGGGCGATATGGGTGTTTGATAACTTCCCATTAAATTATGAAATAATTATTTTAAAATGTGTTTTGTGTTTACTAAGGTTACCTTTGTCTAATTTTGTATTTTCTCTAATGATCTGAAACTTTTCACTGTGACAGCTAGGCAATAATAGAGGAAATCAGGAAAGGGGCAAATACTTCTCAGGGTAGGTTTAATATAGGGTGGGAATCTTTGGATTTTGGAATGTAGGTTGTAAAAAAAAAAAGGTGTATAATCTTGGAGGTCACAAATTTCTTTGTTAGCTCCTGAGATCAGAAATGTTACATTTTAAATATAACCTTTTCATTTTATTAATGTTTTTTCCCATATAATATGGAACTGCTCATACCTGAGAAAATTACTACCAGCTTAATCATGAAAATAGTGATCCCTCTGATCAGTTTTAATATTAGTTCTGGTTTAATATTCTGAATCATTTTGATTTCTGTGTAATGTGAGTTTTTCTTTCACAGTAGAAAAGCATATTAAATTAATATTAACCACATCCAAATGGCATTTTATGTTATTTATTGTTACGGTTCGTAACATATATTTGTGTCCTTTTCTCGGACAAGGAAAAGGTCATAGTTTGTGTTTCGTTTATTTTTCTCATGTTTACCATGCAGGCAAATTTCTGCCTTCAGTCCGAAATCCATCTCCGTTAAATGGTCTTTGTTTAATGTGCGTTGTGTTGGGAATATTACAGCGCAACGGTATCTTCCGACAGCGTGCTTTCATATCTAAATGGAAGACGGAGGCAAGCTAGCTGCGAGGGGCGCGTGGTGTAATAAGTTCGCCCGTTGTTCCCTATTGTCTCCCGGCCTTGTTTTCTCTCCGTGGCGTAATTACAGCAAACGGATCGAAGAGCGGAGAGGCGGTTATTGACTCCGCTGTTTAAACACAGCGCTGACCCGTACGAGGAGTGGAATCGAGGCTTCAATCACGCACAACGATCTCTCTCGAAACGCCAGCGCGCGAGATTAGCCCGGGGTGTCCGCGCGTCTCTCCGAAACTAATAGACGTGTTGATTTAGCGCGGAGTAAGGAGCGCGGGCAGGTGTCCCGGTGTCTGGCGTAAACTCCAGACCGGACGAGGACCGCGGGGCCTTCAGCTGAACGGCTCTCTCGATCGAAGCCCTCGGAATGATGGAGGAAATGATTCTGTTATCGAATAAGGAGACCGCGAGAGTGAGGGACTGTGTGATTAAGCACTGGGAATGCGAATGCTCTTCGGGGGGTTTTCCTCTAACTTAAAACCCAACGCGGTGTACTCATCGTTCATTCATGAACATTAGGGCCTCCCACGGATCAGAGGTATAGCCATGCGATATTCTGCGTGCAGAAATCCCACTTTCAAGGCTACGTTTTTCTTTTTATTTGAAAAAATATGAATTCATTGACTAGAGAGGAAGTGTCAATAGAAAAAGTGTTATTTTCAGTACTCTTCTCACAAACCACAGTGCACTGCCAGAACCAAAAGAAAAATTCAATCTCAAAAAGTATTTTAGTCTCATGTTTAAATTAATGACTATTTATATAGTATATATGACTTTAAATCTTAGACTTTAAATCTGTTCCTTTTTTGTGTGAAAAAAGACAAAAATATTTATTTGAGGAGAGACAGTTTGACTCGTTTCAAAATTTGCCAGTGGATTAATTTCACTTGTCAAGCATACAGTAATATTAAACAAGCTAATATTTTCAACTTGAGAGAAAAATATAAAATCTTAAGTCTCAAATACGTTTAAAACACTTCTTAATACATACTTTTTTGCAGCGGTTTGGTCATGATAAAGACGGAATTTTGGTAATAAGGATTAGTCAGAGGAGTCAGAAAGTCAGAAAAGATTACAGTTGTGAAGAGTGAAGAGATACAGAGTTGTGGGGTGGGGGGGGTGGTTGGCTCGAGGGGGGATCATGGAAGTCAGCCACACCTCATCATATGTAGTCAATGCCGTGCAGGGCTGCATTGAGTAAGACAAGTGACACTCACACTGACCCTACCCAGTACAAAATGGCCATCTGCCTACAACCCCCACCCACCGACCCCATCCCCTGTCCCATCCCATATCGCACAATCAGAAACGAAGGAGAGAAGTAATGAGCGTGGCTTCAGTGGTCTCATCACTCGAATAACCCCTGGTTGGGAACCTCGGCGTCCGCACGCTAATCACTCAGGAGCCGTTGGGGACGGCGGCACCTGTGGACCGTTTCTCATCATCGCCCGTTCGCTTCCATTCGCCGACTTGGCCGACGGCCCCTTTGTCAGCTCGAAGACAAGAAGAATTGGGCCCCTGACGGCAGCCAGCCGTCCACGCGGCAAGAACCCGGGGCGGCCATAAGGGGACCCTAATCTAGGAAAAACAGCCGTCCAGGGCTAAATTGAAAGAGTAATAGGCTTCTGACGTCAGGCATGAACTTCAGCGCAAGAAGCTCAGCATCGATTTATCAAAAGTAATTCCCCCCTTGTTAGCTTTGATGCTTTTTCTTTTTTTTTTTACCTCTGCTTTGTTTAATAAAGAGCCAGGAGGCAGCTGGGATTGCAGAGTTTTCCACTTGGCTGGATTTTTTCTGAGGGGCCCTTCTCGTTCTCTCTTCCTGGTGTGACCAATGGCAGGTCCTCCTCACCCCGTGCGTCGACAGAACCAAGCGGAGCACCAGAGTGTGTGTGACGGGCCGACGGGCCAAAACGCCAACTAGATGCACAAGTGTGTGAACGGGCGTATAATTGCACGTAGGGTCAAATTACCACAGAGGCCAGCTAGCCCCTCAAGTGTATAATCCAGTGCATTATGGACACACTACCCATCACATGTAGCAATATATATATATATATATTTTTTACATTGCTTCCCACTATTAAAACTAATGTAGGATGCATTAAAATAAGTTAATTATGAAGGCAGTAAATACCAGTCACCAGTAAAGCATCGGAAATTGGCATAAGCTATAAATTATGTGATACATTGCATTGCATATTGTTTGACAATAATCTATGTTTAAATGTATCTGTCCGTATCAAATAAACATTAAATAACTGAATAAAATAAATATGGAACAGGAAGTCAAGCCGAATGTTCTCTCACGTTGACACAAATAATTATTCTAGCGTGGAAACTGTTTCACACGACGTAAAGTGAAAACAGATGATAGAGGCGTCGCGGAGCGGAGCGTAAATTCATATTCTCGCACGCGCAGTATAAACGCAGTGCGTGCTGTACGAAACCCGCTTCTCTAATGTGCCGAACGGGAGAAAGTATTTGTGAATAAACGGGCTGTGCGCTACAACGGTTAGTGATGTCAGCAGCTAAGTGAGAGCGAGAAGAGCCCGGGACGCAGGTGCAGGCGGGCGTGTGCACAAGACGCACTCACGCCACCGAAGCAGTCAGCTGCCCCCGATGATCTCACATGCGGCGGTCCAGCTGGATGTACCGCGGGATGATGGGTAATTGAAGGGGAGGAGCTGAATACATGTGATCACTTGATAACCAGACCCGGGTCAAATACGTATTTGTTTTGGATTGAAATATTTTTCTATGCTTTACTGATCTTGTCTGGTGGATTATTGGAACCAATGAAATACTCTCAGAATGTGCAAACTTCTGGCAGGCTCAATTACACCAGGCAAGATCAATAGAGCACAGTAAAGTATTTGAATCCAAAACAAATACATATTTGACCCAGGTCTGCTGATAACCCTCCATTGTCTACATGAAAACCAAACTTTGCCATTAAGGTATCGTTTACTATTACTTGTCTGTTATTCAAATTTCTGTGAGAGCAGTTTGCCATGCACATTTATAATGGCACAAAATGCTTATTCAATGGATCCAAAACCTTTTGAGCCCACGACCCACTTTATAAACAAATACATTATCGGAGCCCTCCTCTTATTAAAATGTTGCCAAACATATGTTCAAATATGAAATGCAAATATTTGAAAAATGCAAATCAGTGAAGCTGTGCTGTAACTGGTGCAGTGTTTCATTTCTCTGGTGTATAACTGAAAATGCGTTTTTTTTTTCACATCCATCATGTAAGTCTCCTCAAATCCCTCACAGCCTACGAATGATTCCCGACCCGCAGTTTAGGAAACGCTGTATTTTCATATTCTCATATTCATATTTCAATATAAATCCCAGGTCATGTTATTAACTTTATCGCCCAGATTTTTCATATATCAAGCATAGACATCCCTAATATTGAAGCGGGTGAAAAAATGTTCTCATTTTGTCCCATATTAAATTCATAGGGCAGTTTGATTGATACATTGAAAATCTGAGCCTGAGTGGTGAAACGCTGAGTGGCTCCAGTATTAATTGAGCCTAATAATCCTAATTATGTAGTTAGGGGGGGGTTTTGATGGAGCCGAAAACCAGAGACACGGCTTACCATCTCTGTCGTAGATAAGAATAGCCCGGGGGGGGTAAGAGTGCAGGTGTAATTTTCACCACCCAGACAAATAGCAAAGAGGTACAGCGGGAGATCAATGAAGGTAGGGTCACCCTCGCTGTCTGCTCGCGCTGTCTCTCCTTGCGTTGATGAACTGCCACCAGCGCAAGGCTTTGTGCTTTGTGTTTGGTTTCATGATGCGGTTACCGAACAGCCTCCTGAAGGATCGAGACCCTGGAATTACAGGGTTCTGTCTGCCATTCTTTTTTTTCTTTCTCTTTTTTTTTTTTACAGTTCTGAGATACTGAGAAAATCGGGTGACAAAAGCCCTGTTCTGAAGGCACGTACGTTTTACCAGAGGAGGTCCTGTAATGTATTTTTTTTACTTATTAAGTGAGTAATTCCAGTGGAGCATTCTGACTGGATTCATAAAGGTCCACTGTAACCCCATCCCAATTAATGATCGTGTCCCGAATGTTAGATATTGAAGCTTCCAGTAGCTTAAAAAAAAGCAACACATTCTGCGGCAAATTACTACAGATGTCTATTCAAATGGGACTAGTGCTACCAGTCTAGTCACACAAGACTAGTACTACCAGAGGACCTCGGTTACCTACATTAGGTAGGTAATTGAAGGGAAATTTACTTTGCAGCTGGGTAAAAATAGCAGACATGGCAGATTGTGACAGGATTAGAATGACAGGAGTACTAGGTAATAATCCCAATGACAGGAGGACATCCTTGGGCAAAACGAATCCCGTCAGAATAGGGCTAAAGACTGTAGCACTAAGTAGTATGAGCAAAGTATTTGGAAAGCGCCCTGTGTTTTGTATAATTTGGGATAGTGAAGTCTAGGAGTCATTCTGTCTTCTCCTCATCCCCCCTCCCCCCCCCAAGACACCACCCCCAGAGTCCTGTCATGCCTTACAAGCATTCAGTTCAGCCTCTAATTCTGTTTTTCTTTCCTGGAATGAGGTGACTCAACAAACAAAAGCGCACACAAACCTGCCGTTCCTTCGTTTAGGACAAACACACCGCAGGTCTGTGGGGAGCGCGTGCCTTCTCTGCGCCTCGAGCCACAAGGTCCGCGTATCGATTTCCTCTCCCGCGCGCGGTCTCCTGACATTCGCCCTCGGGGGGGGGCAGTGGAACGGTAATGCTCAACGGATACAGGACGAGAAGGAAATCTTCTCTGAATTGACCAAAAGGTCAATAGGGCCCCAGAGAAACAGACCCGTCATTATGTTTCTCGTGACTTGTGGGAAATAGGGGGGAATGGGGTACGCCTCGCAAAATGATACGTTTCCGTTTTGGAGACGGACACCTGCCTCGGGACGGCTCAAGAGGCTGGAGGCGAATACGAAATGCCCTCTCGGTATTCCGTCTGTGTGTCATAAAACCGGGGTCTGGGGACCAGGTCCCCGTACGCACCAATCAGAGGCCCTTACGCCGAGCCGGGGGGCGAGCAGCGTGTCGGTCTGAGGCAAAATGCCGGCCCTTTCGCTCGTACTGAGTGCAGAGGCTCTTGCTGCGTTTGTGCTTGTTTAAGTTTTTTAAAAATTATTATTATTTTTTTTTTACCAAGCGTGGGTTGGGGAGGCGCCGCTTAGAAACCGCGGCTGTTCTTGAGACGGCGAGCGGTCCTCTGCGCGGTGGCGGCGGCTACGCCGCGGCGTCTCCCCCCCCCCGTTACCGAGGCTCTGCCATTAGCGCTCGGCGCTGCGGCGGCTGTCTATTCTGAGTGCGCGTGGGCGGGCGCAGGTTAGGATGACACGTTCCCTCTCGGCTCCGGAGAGGGGCGAAGGAGAGGCGGGAGAGGCGCGCGAGACAGCCGTGGCCCCGACGGACTCCGCTCCCCCCTTGACAACCGTTTAATATCACGACGCGAGGATGTCGTCCGTACGTCCGTCCGTCCGTCTGTTTGTTTGTTTATTTATTTATTTATTTGGAGACGGAGAAAGAGGCGGGCAAGGGGATATGACAGGAGGACTTTGAGCCAATGCCACGAAGGCAGCGGCTACTTTTTCCGCCTGAGCGTGCGGGCGAAAAAGTTCAAACTGCGAAACGTGTGATTCTCTCGCCGTCTCATTACTGCTGTATTGATCCGAGCTCCTTAAGCAGTTTCTGCTCTCTTCCACTCGGACTCAGGTAGTCGTCCGTCAAAATAAAAATGCTATTGTCTGTCTTAGTTTTAAATGTGAGTTCAGCTGTGCTACTAATGAGGTCCTGAGCTCTTATGAGGAAGTACTTTGTTACAAGTGGCATAACGGGCATCGGAGGGAGAGGGCAGACTAAGCCTCGGTGGAGGGTGGGGTGGGCCTGGTGCACTGGAGTGCACACATAGAGTCTGCATGTGTGCACATGTGCATAGGTCAGTGTGTGTGTGTGTGTGTGTGTGACTGTATGCACACATATGCACATCTGTGTGTGTGTGTGTGTATGCGCATGTTTGTGTGTGAATTTGCACGCGTGTGTGTGCATACGTGCGCGTGTTTGTGTTTGTGTGTGTGTGTGTGCGTGCGTGCGTGCGTGTTTGTGTGTGTGAGTTTGTGTGTACGTTCATGTGTATGTGTGAGTGTGTGCATGTGCGTGTGTTTGTGTGTGCGTTTGTGTGTCTGTGTGAGTGTGTGTGCATGTGCACGTGTTCGTGTGTGCGTTCGGGTGTCTGTGTGAGTGTGTGTGCACGTGCGCGTGTTCATGTGTGCGTTCGTGTGTCTGTGCGAGTGTGTATGCACGTGCGCGTGTTCGTGTGTGCGTTTGTGTGTCCGTGCGAGCGTGTGTGCACGTGCGTGTGTTCGTGTGTCCGTGCGAGCGTGTGTACACATGTGTGTGTTTGTGCGTGTGTTCGTGTGTCCGTGCGAGCGTGTGTACACGTGCGTGTGTTCGTGTGTCCGTGCGAGCGTGTGTACACGTGTGTGTGTTCGTGTGTCCGTGCGAGCGTGTGTACACGTGTGTGTGTTCGTGTGTCCGTGCGAGCGTGTCAGTGAGCGTGTGCGAGCTGTGCGCCTGAGTCTCTTCCCGCCCAGTCCGCTGCTCGTTCCGCGGCTCGCCTGATTAGGTCCGGCCCCTGCACGCTCAGTCAGACCTGTCGCCGGTGACTGGTGACGTGGCTGGGGTCCATCGCCTGTCACCGTCTGTCTGGATCATTGCACTGAGACCAGGCCCCTGGGCATCTTCTCCTCCCCCCCTTCCCCTCCGCATCAGCGGAGATGCAGAGAGGCGTAAAATTCACAATATGATGCTAACTTTTTAATTTCAAAACTTACTGTGTGTGTGTATGTGTGTGTGTATATGTATATATATATATATATATATACATGTATGTATATATATATATGTATATGTATGTATATATACTGTATGTAAGTATATAGTGCTGTGAAAAAGTATTTGCCCCTTCCTAAATTCCTCTATAATTGTGTATTTTTCACACTGAATGCTTTCAGATATTTAGACAAATGTAGATTTTTTTAGACCATTTAATTTATTGATATCTGTCGAGATGTGATGGAAATCTAGCCAAATATGACCACACTATGATCAAAGTCAATTCCAGAAAAGAATAAAAAAAGTTACAATATATATATCTAATGAAATATATCAGTCTGGAATAGGTTACAAATACATTTCTAAGGCAAATCGCAGTGAAAGCTGTTATCTCCAAATGAAGAACACTTGTAGCAGTGCTGAATCTTCCCAGGAGTGGCTGGCCTACCAAAATTTCTTTAAGGGCACGACAACAACTCACCCAGGAAGTCACAAAAGATCCCAGAAAACATCCAGTGAAGTGGAGGCCTCTGTAGCCTCACAGGTCCGTGTTCATGACTCCACAAAAAGAAAGAAACTGAGAAAAAAATGGGATTTGTAGGAAAATAGCAAGGGCGGAAACCACTGCTGACCAAGAAAAACATTCGTGCTCGTCTCACATTTACAAAAAAAGCATCTGGATGATCCTCAAGCCTGTTCTCTGGGCAGATGAGTCAAAATTATATATAGGTTACATTTTTAATTTTAGCCGTTTTAATTTTTCAACTAAGCACTGCTCATGGTCCTCATAGATACAGTACAGAATTAGCATTATGATTATGCATTACGATTAGGATCAACCAGTCCGCAACGAAACACTTTTAAAGGCAGGCTTGATATCCAGTCTTGAGATTTTACACTGATTACACAGTGACGTAGGCAGATGGTCCTTAGATCAAATGAGAGCTGCTCACGCTAAGCACCGAAGAGAAATGGAACAGTGCTTGATGATACTTGAGTGCTACGTGGGCCGTTTAATTGCAGACCGTGAGCTGTGATTGTTCTTACGGCCGCTCACCTGGGGGGCAGCAGGTCTTTCCTGAGCGATGTACTCCGCATATTTATCACACACACACAGAGCAGAAGGGTATGTATGTATGTATGTATGCCACTCTGGCTCAGCTTGCCCTGTCTCACGACGTAAAAAAACGAAGATAAATAAAGACACGCGCTGTGTCTTTACAATATGGCATCGGCCAAAGGATGACTTTTTTTTCCCATCAGGATTCCGAGGCGGCGGATTCTATTAAAGGGAGCTACAAATCAGTATATGTAAATATTTGGAATTAATCTACTCGTGACATTTAATTCCAGCCTTACCTGAGTGGTCTTCCCACTCCGCTGAACTTTAATCACAAAGTTCGTCGAATTTATTTATATTCTTTTATCTGCAGTGCGAGGGGTTATTTCCTGTGTTAATAGTAATAATAACAATAATTGCCGGTACATTGTTGTCAGTGGCACAAGAAAGGCAATCTTACGGGCATCAGAATCATTTTGTTGCTTTCAGTTGATAGCCTACATTTTTAGTGGTTAAATAAAGATTAAAGAAATGAAATATTTGCAGTGTGGATGGCGAGGCCCTTGTGAATGACACGCTGTTTAATATTTAATGGATGAGGTGCGCGAGCACACACTGCAGATTGAGAATTTGGCATTGATTGGAGGTGCGCCCCTCCTCCTGGAAATGAATTTCACTAGCGTGTCATACTGCATGTCAGCTGTAATTACACAGAAGTTTCCGGATTTAAACTGGCAACTCCTAATTCGTCCTACGAAGGGGCATTTGCCAGCTCTGATGATTTTTCATCTTTCCTGTCCCCTGTGCAGTGTTTTACCCCCCCACCCCCCCCTCCCCACCCCCACTCCCTCGCCCGCCCCCTCCAAAATCTAGGAATGTCATGTTTCATTAGACAATATTGGGTGTTCGGCTCAAGTGCGTAGGTGTCGAAGTCAAACAGTGACACTGCACCTACATGACTTAAATCTGCTGAAGAATAATGAATTTGAACAGTCTTTGTGATGCTTGCGATGTGAGATGTCTGCCAGATTTTAAATATGATATACAGATAGACGGTTAATTGTTCAATGCTCAGTGAGTCATAATCATGTGTGCAGGCGTTTGCATTTTGATTAAATCATGTTTGGCCCCAGTATCACACTGATAATATCAAATCATTGATATCTTTTGGCAGAATTTCAATATGGCATATATGTAAAAAAAAAAAAAAGCGATTTCTAGATGTTTGTGAAAAAATATACAGGTATAGACCCGGAAACACACACAAAAAAAAAACAAGACCAGGTTAAAACCTAGCATATGGCTGGGCCTAACACACGTGATCCGGCCGACCAATGGTATAACTTCATAACTCAATCACTCACTCACTCAGTCAGTCACAGACATTCGCCTTTGTAGGGCTGGCCCTGCTGGTGCGGCCCAGCCAACAATCAGCAAGTTACCTACTGAACAAAAGGGGAAATATATCTGAAGACAGAAGGATGCCACAGTAAAACGGGTATAAATCTGGTATTACTTCTGTGAATTTCAAGGCAAGGAAGAAATGAATTCAAATTCCTCCATTCAATTGGTATAGGATATGAAAAAAACATCCTTACTGTTATACTCTGTCGTGTTTCTATCACAACAGCTTTAGCTGAAAGTGGTTTATCTGAGTTCAGTGTGGTTTTATTTGAATTTTTCAGTTGGAGATGTGCATTTTTAGCTTGAGGCTGAGGATTGCTTGTTTTTCCAGTTAAATGATTTGATTGCCTTTCTTTCATTCTTGCACAGCGAACTAGCTGTTTTGGGGGATGATGAGGGCTAATTTAACTGGACTATTCTAACTGCACTCACGACACATCTTGATAAGTGATATTAGGAGGCCCCAACATATGTCAAAATCTTCTGCATTTAACATTTTACGCATTTAGCCGTTGGATTGGATTGCAGAGGGATTGACACAGCGTGCGTCCTCATACATATAATATCGAGCCATTTACACAGCCAGATATTTACTTAAGCATTTCACCGTAAGTACCTTGCTTAATGGTACGATGACAGCTGCCCCGCAAGGGAATTACACACATGCAGTGGAGTTCAGTGGGATGTCTTCTATGACTGTTTTAGAATGGGCTCTGCTAAATATATTATTTATGTTGTGATGCAAATTAATACTGAGATGTGGGGAAACCCGTTGTTCAGCAATACTCGGGCCGCCCACAGTATTCCATTTAAATTAATTCAGCTTTGCATTTGGACCGGTTAATTTTTTTAATGGAGAGCGCATGCTATACAGTTGTGCGCATATATCAAAGCTACTGAAGGATTTATAGAATTTGATCGGTATTACAACCATTTCCTGTGTTCACGTATAATGTTCGCCTATAAAGTTTCGATGCACACCTGAGTGCGTTAATACAGAACACGGGGCATTGCAGCTCACAAATCACTTCCGAGGACAATGCTACCTGCGACCTCACAATCAGCCAAGATGGGAGAGGTTACAGTCAGTTGCATTGCAGACCGACTCAATCACCAAGGGCATTTATAAAAACAAAATTACCGTTGACGCTTATGTACATAATTATAATAATCATCAACAAACGTCATCCATTATCGGGCCAGAGTAACATAAATGAGGGTTTATTATAAGCTTGCTTGTGTTACATTTGGTGCATTATACCCCGTCTGAAAGGCTTCATCATTTTTAATAACAGCTGAAACGGCGTTTCATTTGGCATGGTAAGGTAGAATTGAATAGGTCTCTCGCATTTCAAAAGCAATGTAAATTAATTCCGCTGTTGTGGTAATTGGCACTTGGTGCAGCACGCGTACTTTCAACTTTCCCTTTTGTTTTTCGACCGAGCAATCTGGTCCCATTCATTCGAAATACCTTGCTTGATTGGTGGGCTGCAGGATGCTGTAGTCCACACCGAATGCGTTCTGACCAGCTGGCTGGGCGGAAACACGAGGAAGTCTATTCACTGCCTGCACTGACAGTGCATTCATGACTCATTCGTGTTTTCACGGCATCGCAGTATCCGTAAATAAAATGGATGACCTGACCCGAGTCAAAAACAATGCATGAAATCAAGACCTTGGAGTCTGATGTCATTAAAGATGGGGCAGAGCCAAACCGTGTGATTGTTACCATTATACTGCATTGAAACTCAGAACAAATTGTTATCAACAGTTTTAAAGTGTGCCTACACTCTCGTTTTACGCTGATAGTGGTGTGAGGAAGTTTTAGGCGAGAGAGAACATGCAAGATGGAATACATGTCGACTAAGTGTGACACATCCAATACGCTGCTTGATGAGAAAGAGCTCCTATGATCGTGACAAATCACACTGATACCCTGAAAAAGAACCCTGCCCCTGTGTTATACATAAAAAATTATATGTATGTAAGTACACTACATGACCAAAAGTATCTGGACACCCCTTGGTCTGGGGCTGTTTTTCATGGTTTTGACTAGGCCCCTTAGTTCCAGTGAAGGCAAATCTTAATGCTACAGCACACAATCGCATTCTAGATGATTCTGTGCTTCCTTGACAGCTTGGAGAAGGCCTTTTTCTGTTTCAACATGACAATACCCCTGGGAACATAGCAAGGTCTATAGAGAAATGGTTAAGAACGGTGTGGAAGAACTTGACTGACCTGCACCGAGCCCTGACCTCAACCCCATCCAACACCTTTGGGATCAACTGGAAAGCCAACTGCGAGCCAGGCCTAATCACCCATTCAGTTGCTCGACCTCGCTAATGCTCATCTGGCTGAATGGAAGCAAATCCCAGCAGCGATGTTCGAACAGGATGTCAAACTGGATTTGCCACATATGACAGAATTTTTTTTGTTACAAGGCTTGATTTATAACTTACGGCAAAAGAATCAAAGTGCAATTGTTATAATTTATAAGCAGAATAACGGTATAAATAATATGTGAAAGGCTCGAAAAAAAGATGATTTCATGACAAAACACAATGGCATCGGGCATTTGGGTACAGAGGAGCACCTCAAAAACCAAATCATGTTATATCCATATCTCTGTATAATCTGTATAATATCTGTATTATCAGCAATACACAATAAAACACAACAGCCATTCTAGTTTCAGTGATATGCAAACAAACTGGGTTTCCTTTGGACAGGGGTGCTTGTCAACAAAACAAAAACAAAACAAAAATGATAGCATGTTGTTCCCACTTAGTCAGGAAATAAGTGGGAACAAGAGCCATTTTAAGAGCCCTTTTAAAAATGTATTAGCCACGAGGTTGTGTTTTTGGAGAACAAATGATTAACAGGACTAAAATCAACACAAATCTACTTGGCGCTGTTTGTTCAGTGTTGTCCGATGCTAGACATTAGGTTCATTAACCTTAAACACACAAAGGGTAAAGGTAGCCTTTTCAAAAAACACACCGGTACAGTGAGTGGTTCCTAATCTACCGCTTCTTAGCTTTTTACAGTGGAAATAATGATCAGGTAAGTACGTCTCTCACTCGCGTAAAGATGGATGCATCCGTCTGTCAGCCTTAGCCGCCAACATTGCATTACAAGGATATAACGGACTTAAAAGACATGTGGTTAATTGTATAAAGAACTGACTACTGAGCCATTAAAGCCATATCCCAGTTTTAAGTGTGCCTTGATTTGATTTTCAGCTCGCTGTTGAATGTTTGAATGATGTAACCTATTGAATGTGATGTGCTTTGCTACGCTTTGCGCTTAGTCCACCGATGTGTGTCTATCAGTCAAGCTATGGGTGTGATTTGGCTTTTTGTTTTTTTTTGTTGGTCTGTTTCAGATTTGTGGTGAGTGCTGCCTGCCTGCTGCCTTTGTCTCTGGGGCTGGAGCTGACCGGACTCTTCGGCAGTTTCACCTCCCCCCAGTTCCCTAACTCCTACCCTAACAACCAGCGCGTCCTGTGGAACATCACCGTCCCGGAGGGTCATAGGGTCAAGCTCTACTTTACCCATTTTAGCCTGGAGCCTTCGCACCTGTGTGAATATGACTACGTCCAGGTAGCCGCCCAACGCCATCTCTGTGTGCATATGGCCGCGTTCTGAAATTCACTCATCTCTTCTGCTTGTGCGAGTGTGGTTATATGAAGATATTAATCTACCCTCTCTTTCATCTTGGTAAGGAGGACTGTATCCTGGGTTCTTTTACCTTCCCCTCTCAGAAGTTTTATTCTCGAGGAGTCTGTTCATTTACCTGTCAAAGCAGATTCTAGCTCCAATGTTTATCTGTGTATTGGTCACAGAACAAGCTGTTTTCCCCAGAATTACAATTAAGGCCTGATTCACCCAGGATAATAGTTGTTGCTGGTTTGCTACAGTTGCTACAGTTGAAACCTGCCACTTGAAGACTGAATTAATATATGTAATATGGCTTTGGGAGTGCAGACGTTGGCAGTCTTGATCTTGAAGTGTCGGGGTTAACTGTGGAAAAATGTTCAGGCATTGTTCCTCTTCATTGGCAAAATGAAACGGCTGCATCATATAACCGATTTAAAAGACAGAATGGCAGCATTTGGGTTAAACAGAACAACCTTGGACACGTGGGAGCTTCTTGAAACCTTGAATAAACTCAAGCATTTATTTTATTTTAACAAATTTTCTGAGGCCTGGCAGCCCAGAATCTGTGTGCCTTAAGAAATCCAACTCACAGTGTGCAACACAACTCTGTTCCTGGATGTCTCCCATCCTGTGGGTTTTCATCGCAACCCTAGCTGCTAATTAGCAGTATCAGGTGTGATAAATTAGGGTTGAAGTGAAAACTGCAAGATGGTAGATCTCTGGGAACAGTGTTGGGAACCACTGGTGTAGTACACACACCCACCAAACGCACGCTTTGCACTGTATCCGTGAAATTTAAGGAGCCTCGCCTTCATAGTGCCGCCGTTCCCCTTTCGTGCCAGGTGTTTTCGGAGGGAAACGACACGGTGAGGTTCTGCGGGGAAGCTGACAAGGACCACGAGGACGTGCCGGGGGACACCGCGTTTTATTCGGCTGGGAACGCCATGTCCGTGGTCTTCAGGTCCGACTACTCCAACGAGGGCCGCTTCACCGGCTTCCAAGCCTTTTACGCCTCGGAAGGTACCGCGCCCCAACTTCCACAAACACACTTTTGTTTTTCAGGCTTTGATACTTTTGATGGCTGCATAACAACCGGAGATCTAAAGTCTTCCGCTTGGTCAGCGATGAGATCAGTCAGGTTTTCTGGAATGCAGCTTTGAAGTTTAAATAGAAAATTGAAGGAACAAAAACAAAACAAAAAAATGGATAGAGTAAAAAAAAAAAAAATTAATAATTTTATTTTAATCAATGATCCTGTCGGCTGTGTGTGGCGGAGAAGAAAATGGATTTGCCAAGGGCCTCAATTTTCCATGTGTGAAAAATGACAGGCTGAAGCTGGTTGTGTACAGCCTGAATGACAGAGGGCATTTGAGTGGGCTTCCATGTGCTGTGCAATGGGCTTGGCTGGTTCGCTTTCTTTTTTTTTTTTGGAATCAGTCAGGTATGATTTGCAAAGAGGTGCTCCCTTTTCTGGTGCCAATGTGAGAGACCTGGCAGGGCAGGGTCAACATCCTCCGTGTATCACTGCGATATTTAGAGAGCTGGGGCGGGTGTTGGGATATTGGAAAACTTTATTACCGGGTCGAATAGCTTGTCCGTTATCGGTTGAAGTATTGCCGTCTTTTTTTGTATGACAGCATGCGTCCATTTCTCTACATTACAGATTTTGTGTGGTCCGTCTAAAATAGATTAATCCTGATGGAGCTAAATCAAATTTCTCAAATATACAGCAGCGGCTGAGGGCCTCTTGTCAGTCCCGCCTGTCATTTGGGCTCAGGCAGCGGGACGTCTCCACCGTCACGTGACACAACTGTCATCAGACAAAATCCCGTCCCCGTCTCTCACACGAACTCTTAAATCCGTTCCCTTCCGAGCGCGGTTGACAAAGATAGCGCTTTAAAGGGGATATATTTTCGGTCGTGATCAGTGACGCTAATGTTAACAGGTCCTGACTTTGCTCTTGTTTCGCAGACATCAACGAGTGCGAGAGCCTAGTGGATGGAGAGCCGATATGCGACCATTACTGTCACAATTACGTGGGCGGCTATTACTGCACTTGCCGGCTTGGCTACCTGCTCCATCCCAATAAAAGAGCCTGCACTGGTAAGGGTGATTACAGCCGCTAAATTAGCCTGTGCTCTGTGTCTTTTTCAGTGCGCGCCAATCACACTCACACGTGTTCACAGCCCTTGATGGAGTTCTTTTTTTGTGCTTTAAACCTTCTGATTTAAAATGAGTGGACTTTCTTGTGTGTTTAAAGTACAATGGAATGCAAGTTAATTACAATACATGTAGTGAATTAGGTTTGACAGTCTTAATGAGCAGGATTATTCGCGTTCGCTTTTTGACGAGTGGCTCACATTCAGCTTGAGCCAGATTTTCCCACATAACAGATATGACTAAATTGTCGCAGTTGCAGAAAGTTAGTCACAAAGGCGCTTGTGTACCTACAGGGGAGAAACAACAGGACTGAAGAAGTGGGATGACTTTGAAAATCACAAGGACTCCATTTTGTAGGATGGACTCAATCTGTGTTCACCTCCAGGGGCTCTAGAGCCCAAATGATTCATCAGCAATTACCGTTATTACTTGCTTTTCAGATCTTTTGAGTCATCAAACCAAAGTTTAATTTACCAGACAATAAAGCAAATGGTGCAGAATGCTGGCTTTCTTCTAACTTCTTTTTCTTAAAAAAAGAAAACAAACAAACAAAAAAACAAGACCTATTGCAGAATTGGTGTTTATACATTAGACTTAAATATCTTTTTCAGTTTTTGTATTGTAATATTTTTCAGAAAGCCATTACGTTGTACGTGTTTCTAAGTGTTCCTAACATGTTTGCCTTAATTATGTTTTAAAACATTCTGAGTGGTTGAACGAAGTGATTGTAAATACTGTACAGTATATGAATGTTACCTTGCTCCAAAACAAAAGATCTCATCCCAATAGTCCTGTCTCTGATGCGGTAGTTAATATTCTATCAGACTTTATGCATGGTTGATGTAACCGAGGGTGAAATTGATTTTAATATAGTGCTTCTTTAAGTGAGAGACGTGATAAGTGTTCTCGCACTGTTGTTCCCAAACCTCCAGTAAATTGCTTAGAAATTGACGATCTCGCAACATAATCGCAGATCTTGTTGTAAACTCACAGGCTACGGTGCCTTACATGTTGTGCCTTCATCACACTGCTGGATGGTGCTGCAGCCAAATCAGGTATGAGCGTGCGAGGGCATGTTCTGATCATAATGGTGACCCCTGCAAGTCGGTTCACAAACCTGGAGGTTTATAAAATACCGGGGAGCTCACAACAGCATTGGTCGTGGGGTGTGCTGCACCATTAGCTTGCAGTTTTCTCTGTAGCTAACATAATTCATTACGACTTTTCCTTTTAGAACAAACAAACAAAAAAAAAAAAACTTAATTACACAAAACCCCCCTTAATTAATCAGTTTTTTATTCTTGATTTCATGACTCTTAGTGCAGTGCCTATGAGTTTGTGTAGGCCTGTCATAAGTATGTGGTCAGCCCTTGCTTATTTTCCCTTTACAGTCCACCTGTGGAAACTGTGCAACAACAACACTACTACTACTACTACTAATAATAATAATAATAAGTATACATTACACTGATGTAGCGCTTTTCTCATACTCAATATGCTTTACAGTGACAAGGGGGAAACCCCCATCAATGTGTTGCACCCACCCGGGTGCCATTTTGTGTCAGATCCATCACCACACATCGGCTGAGGTGGCGAGGGAGAAGATTTTTAGCCAGTTAAAGTGGGGGATAATTAGGCGGCAGGTGGAGAGAGAGCTAGCCTGGGAATTTGGCCAGGACGCCGGGGAAACCCCTAGTCTTTGCGATGAGTGTCAAGGGACCTTTAATGACCATAGTGAGTCGGGACCTCAATTTAACTTCTCATCAGAATGACTGTACTGCTCAGCTGGTGAATTGCAGAGTGAAAAGGCAAGGCTGTCAGCTGCTCTGGTTCCAAGATGATGGAGGACGTTGAAGGAATGGGATGGTCTGCAAATACCTTTTGGCATGGCAAAACAAAAACCTTAATCTTTTAACAAAATTCTATAATTTAGTTGTACATATACTTTATATCAGTGAATTATTTAATTTATATCGTCTTTATTTATGTAACTTAGACACTTTAGACTTTAGATTACGCCGATATTGTCTGTTCTTTATACGTGTGACGTATCTAGGTGGATTTAGATCGGGGAAATGATGTTTGGATCTTCTGATGTATTACACTGCATATAAAACTGCAGTTGTGTGAATGTGGCTATTAGATAATGAACATGTTCGACAGTCATGCCATTTCCTATTCTTGTGTTTGCAGGCATCTCAAAGTACAGCCTAGGGCATTGTATAGTTTTGTAGATTCCCCCCCCCCCAAAAAAGGGCCCAGCCAGGGTGAACCAGTGTGACCTCTCAACATATATAAAAAAACGCAAGCATTGACTCTACTGTGTCACAGAGCCCTGGAAGGCATTAACTCGTCTAATATCCACACTGCACCCCCACCGTATCGCGACGCTGATCTCTGTCAGTCTCAGTGAGGGCAGGTTAATTACTGCTGGTAGAGAAGGAGACACGGGGGAGAAAAATTCACTGGAAAACCATGGAAAATTGATACTTGCTTGCAGCTCTAATTCTCCTCTGATGGCGGGTAATTAATCACAATTACCAGCGTCGACATGTATTTTAATTGTTATTCTTTGGAGTAGAAAAATAGGGGCCGGATTAGATGAGGTGCAGAACTGGCAAAAAAAATAAATAAATTGATCGACTTTTCCAGGTTTCCTAATGATATAGATTATCCGAAACTGCCTGCCTGGATCCAAGCCTTAATTTATCATGGGGCTCTGAGTCGGGGGATCGTCTGTTGTGCGATTTTGAACACCCTTTTATCTGTTGGCTGTCACAAAGTACTCAAGTGTCCTCGAAAAATGCTATACCTGCCAGGACGTTGCAACGGAGAAATGATAACGACCGGCAATTTGCATTTAGATCGCGAGTTGCCGGGGCGCTCTGAGAAACGCAAACGCGCGCGGAAGCGGTAATGCGGCGCAGGAGGCGCCGACCGAGCTGACTGTGGTAATTACCCCCCCCCCCCTTTCCAGTGCCGTGCGGCGACCAGGTGCTGACGCAGAGGCACGGAATACTGACCAGCCCGGACTACCCCCGGCCCTACCCCAAACTCAGCCAGTGCGACTTCCGCATCCGCCTGCCCGAGGGCTTCGCCGTTCAGCTGGACTTCCTGGAGCCGTTCGACGTGGAGACCCACCCGGAGGCCCGCTGTCCGTACGACGTCTTGAAGGTCTGTCGCTGCCCTCGTCTTCTCGTTCGTAAGTCGCTCTGGATAAGGGCGTCTGCCACATGCCAGTAATGGTGATATTATGGGGGGCCCCCATAAAGTACACGTATTTTTTTTTAACATAAAATCTAAATAATAATAATAAATAGTATAGTGGGATAGAATTTCAATAGTCAGCTTTTATCAAAGCGCTTACATTGGTGCACTCTCATTCCCTAGAGCAGTTGAGGGTTGGTAGGTTCTTGCTCAAAGACACTTCGACATGCCCAGGGCGGGGTTTGAACCGGCAACCCTCCGACTGCCAGACAATCGGTCTTACCTCCTGAGCTATGTCGCCCCCAGTAAATATTCAAGTATGTTTCCCCAGCCCTGTCTGAAGTAAAACTGTACTACAATTTTGAACCCCCATGTGGTCACTCATGCCATTCCCTAACACCGCTGAGCGAGCTCGACTCACTCACTACATTAGCACATTCATTGTCAAGACAGAACGTACCGCAGGGTTTCAGTTATGGGGAGCCAGGGGGGAGCCCAGCCCCCCGGAAAAGACCTGAGCTCCAGTGAATAGACCTGAGCCCTCTCCCCGGTCATAATCACAATCCTTACACCCCCCGAGGATATTTACAGACCCTCAAAGCTAGTGTGACTTCAACCCTGAATGCAATGTAATGTAATGAAGGCTTGTCACTGGTTACTTTACAGAGGTTTTTTTTTGTATCCTGTGTGAAACCAACTGTTCATAGTATAGTAAAAAACCAGTCAAAGGACATTTGCTTTCCCACGCAAATCGCAATGACTGGGTGGAATCGGTGATTAATGAATAAAGGTTTGTGATGCCAGTAAATCGCCCAGCTTTAGCGTCTGCATTGGAACGAGTCTTTTTCCAGACGAGCAGCTTTCGACCGAGTACACTAATCAGAGGCATCCAGTCACTCCTGGCAAGGCCTCCGTCCTCCAACACGAAGTCCTAAAATAGGAAAGAAACGAGACTCATCATCGCGGGCCGAGGGGCCACCGCGGTGCCGTCTGTAACTGACCAATCAATGACGGGGAGGCTGATAAATAAACAATGTATTCCGCCTCATGCCCCGATGAAGCAGCTTATCTCCGCCTGACACCCTCCAGCGTCTCCCTGGAGACACGTGTCCGCGCGGTCTCCCACACGCCGTCGAGGATGGCAACCTCCTGAATTCCCCTCTCAGGCAGAGAGGGAGAGAGAGAGGGAGAGAGAGAGAGCGCGTCTCGCGCCTGCCTGTCTCCCTTCCCTTTGTTTTCAGGTCGCCACGGAGACGAAGGAGTACGGCCCCTTCTGTGGGAAGCGTGGCGGCCGGGCCAGTGATCGAGACTGACGTCAGAGAGCCGGTGTCTGCAGGACAAACACTGCCACGGGTAGCACGCTGGAGACAACATACACCACACGAGGTACACCGTACACACACACACACACACACACCCACACAACCCACACACACCCACACACACACACACACACACCACACACACACACACACACAACACCACCACACGTATAGAGACACACGCACACACGCACACACACACACACACACACACACACACACACACGTATAGAGACACACGCACACACACACACACACACACACACACACGCGCGCACACACACACACACGCACACAAACTCATACAGATTCACACACACCCAGTCAAACACACTTGTATACTCACACAATGCACACATACAGACAACGCACACACACAAACTCATACGATTACACACACACATGATCAAACACACTTGTGTACTTATACAATGCACACACGCACACACACACACGATCAAACAGGACACATACGCCTGTTCAGTTGTGACTCTGAATAATGAAGGATATTGGTGATCCTGTAAAGCTTGAGAGCTTTAGAAAGCTCTCCACAGTCAAATAAAAAGGCTCAAATGTCAATGTAAATATGACACGAACTATGGCCCCAGGTTGCAGGACTGTAGATGACTGTGGTGGTTGTATTGGATCCAGACACACTGAATCATTAATTCACTGACTACATAGTTCAGCTTAATTGAGTATGGATTCTGATGAAGGCAAAAGTGTCTTCTTGAAAGGTCCTTGGTCCACCGTAAAAATGTACTTATTTTTATGGACTTCCTATTCTTATGGAATATATGGAGTGGGTGGCTTTAATGTGATGTTTACCTGACAGATGATCCCTCTTATCGCCCCGCCCGTAGCCGCGCCCTGTGAACACCCCGTAGCGCCACCACATGGACGCATTCAACCACCGCAGCCTCAGTACATCTTCACCGACAGCTTCAACGTGACGTGCGAGAGGGGCTACGAATTACTGCAGGTAACCCCCCATGACCGGCCTGCCCTGGGGCCGAAGTTAAAAATGAGATACAGAGCCAGTATTGGCTGCGCGGGCTGAAGGGGCTAATCCCCCGCCGCTAGCGATCGGGTGACGTTTGGAACCTCCCCTGTCCGCAGGGGGCGGAGTATCCGGCCTCTTACCGAGCCGTGTGCCAGAGGGACGGGAGGTGGGACTCCCCGATGCCGACCTGCTCCCGTGAGTGACCGTGGTCTTTTCGGGGGAAACGTCTGCGGCGGAAGCGCGAGGCTGACGCCCCAGACAGCAAACCCACGCAGTCCAGTACAATACTTTGCTTTGCAGCCTCACATAAATACATAGATAGATAAAATACATAGGTACATACAGTATATACATATAGCACACATATAATAAATACATAGATACATACAGTATATACATATAACACACATATAATATATACATAGATACATACATATAGCATATACACATACAGTATATACATATAATACGTAACATATAATAATAAATACATAGATACATACAGTAATACAATAAACATAAAATACATAGATACATACAGTATATACATATAACACACATATAAAACATAATACATATACATAAATTAAATACATAGATACATACAGTATATATATAAACATATTAATACATAGATACATACGTATAATATACACATATAATAAATACATAGATACCAAATAATAATACTAGATACATACTGTATATACATATAACACACATATAATAAATACATAGATACATACAGTAATAAAGACATTGATACATACAGTATATACATATAACACCCATAATAAATACATAGATACATACAGTATATACATATAACACACATATAATAAATACATAGATACATACAGTAATAAATACATAGATACATACAGTATATACATATAACACACATATAATAAATACATAGATACATACAGTAATAAAGACATAGATACATACAGTATATACATATAACATATAACTACAATCACATAGATAATACTAGATATACATATAACACACGTGACAAGCAGTCCAAGCAGTTTGGTCAGGAAAATGGCGAGCGTTGTTGGGCTGAATGGCCTGTTCTCATCATTATGTTATGTTGTTATATGTGAAGCATCGTTTCCCACACACAGCAAAGTGCTTAAAGAAATTCATAAGCAAGCGAGAAAGGCTTTTCTCTTCTTTTCAAGGAGCTGAATAATCACACTAGTGCACGGGTCAGATAGTGTGATTTTAAATGTAATGTGAATTACCTGTAAATACCCAGACCAGGGCTGTCCAGCCCTGTGGAGATCTACCTTCCTGTAGGTTTTCATTCCAGCCCTAATAAAACACATCTCATTCAACAGCTAGAGATCTCGTTGAGCTGCTAATTGGTAGAATCAGATTAGCAAAATTGGGGTTGAAATGAAACCCTACTTGATGGTAGGTTTCCAGGGACTGGGTTGGGCAGCCCTGATGTACACAGTTTTGTGTCCTTTTTCCACACAGTTGTCAATTGTGGTTCTCCCGATGAAGTATCCAATGGAAAAGTTTCCTTCACCACAACCACTTACCTGTCTCTTATCCAGTATACCTGCGACGGCCCTTTCTATGTCATGAAAAACGGCACAAATGGTAAGCACCACAAGGCTATGGCATGGAAATATGTTTATCAGTGTTTCTTTCACTTAACATGTCAGGATGCCAAATCTTATCTTTAAAGGGGAATTGAACTTTCAAACACATATGGGCTTATTTTGTTTATATTGTCCTTCTAATGAATGTGTTGACCTTCATTTTTCGATTAGTTATTTCGTTTTAAATGTCTAACGTTAGAAACAAGGACCTTTTTTTAAGCACGTAGTAGTACGGTTTCCGTTTTTTTCTTCTTCGAATAAAAGCATAGCATTGAAGTCGCGCAATGATGTGCTGCCTAGGTCTACTTCCTGAATTTGTAAAGGTAAGCAACAAAACATCGTGAAATATTAACAAAACGAAATAACTAATTGAGAAATGAAGGTCGACACATTCATTAGAAGAAAATTAGAAATAAAATAAGCCCATATGTGCTTTAAAGTGTAATTCCCCTTTAACATACGCATTCATACACAGTCTGGTCTTTCACCAAAGAAACACAAGGGAAGTGCCTATCTGAAGTGCAGGGTAGCAAGGCCCCAGCTGGGAAGGCCCCAATTACAGGGGGGTGTAAATGGTGGGGAAAATGGTGCGAACTGCTATTAAAAAGTATTTAATATAACTACATAGCTAACTTCTGTGCCTAGGAACATACATCTGTGACCACACCGGAAGTTGGATTGACTCATTGGGTAGGAATAACCCTCCAGAATGCGTGCCTTGTAAGTAAATCCCATCATGATATGATTTGTTTCACCTGTGTATCCTATTTTTTTGTTGTTGCCTGTTTACTGCTATTGTTTTATGGTGAGTAAATCAAACCCCTCTGATACAGCTCTAGTCATCACACAAAAATGTATAATACAAGGGAATGAAAAGGACTCCTATAATTTGGTTTTGGCCTTCTCTCTTAAACTGAACCAAGATGACATGTGCGTGGCAATTACCTTATATTTATAGCACTTTTTTTTACCATTTGTATTGAAGACACAGATAATTTCTATATAATTTCTGCAGGTTTTTTATCTTTTTTCAGAGTTTTCTTCTTTCTGTGAATTTCCTCCAGCCTGTGGGAAACCCCAGACCGGCAAACTGGCCCGGATCATCGGGGGCGAGGAGGTGGCCGAGAAAGAGATCCCGTGGCAGGCCCTGGTGCTGATGGGCGGGAGCTTCAGAGGGGGCGGGACCCTAATCGCCGACGACTGGGTGCTGACCGCCGCCCACGTCCTGTGGGGCTACGGCGACGCCTCCAACCTGCAGGTCAAGATGGGCGTGGTCCGGAGGAACGACACGGCCGCGGTCGCCGACGTCCCGGCGGCCGTCTTCCTCCACCCGCGGTACCGCCACGACGGCGTGACCTTCGACCACGACATCGCCCTGATCCGGCTGAGCCGGAAGGTTCCGCTGAGCGCCGCAGTCATGCCCGTGTGCCTGCCCCAGCGGGACGGGCGCTTCCTGCTCCGGACGGACGACCTGGGCCGCGTTTCGGGATGGGGGGTGTGGCGGGAGGCCCGGCGCAGGGCCTCGCCCGCGCTCCGCTACGCCGAGCTCCCGGTGGCGGACTTCCAGCGCTGCCGGGACGCCTACGGGGCGGTGCGGGCGGACGACGGGCGGCCGCTGGTCGTCACGGGCAACATGATCTGCGCCGGGCTCCCCGAGGGGGGGAGGGACGCCTGCGAGGGGGACAGCGGGGGGCCCTTCGTGTTCTACGACGGCGTCAGCAGGGCCTGGTTCATCGGCGGCGTGGTCTCCTGGGGTTACGAGTGCGCCAAGCCGGGCCTGTTCGGGGTCTACACTAAAGTCAGCAACTACCTCCCCTGGATTGAGGAAGTCATGGAGACCAACCGCTAATCCTCAGTGGTGTCGTTAGCAGGCCCACTCGCTGGTGTCTGTGTTCGCTGTGTTCACATTTGGAAAGGTTTTTTGTTGTTGTGATTTTTAAAGTAAAGATTATTTAAGGTATCATGACAATAACTAAGTATAGTCACGCAGGTCGCAATACACAAGGTCGTCTGTGCTTTTATAGCACATTGTATTTAAATACTTGTGCGTAGTGATTAAACTGAAACCCCACAAGAAAATGCCATTACTGAACGGAACCCTCTGAAACCTAAAAAGCTGATCACGTGCTCCTATTGAAAGTGAAAGGGAAACTGGCCCATTTTTTTCTGGAAAAACCTTTCTTTCCTGTTTCAGTGCCATAACGTCATCTGTTGCACAGTAGCATTTGCACAGAGGCAGACACGTGCTTCTGTACTGCACTTTAAAAACCTAAAACAGTAAAATCCCTCATAATCTTAGGTTTTAAAGGTAGATGCTATTATTCATTCATATTTCACATTATCTGGAAATGTATATGTGCTGATATACAGTGCCCTCTGGAATTGTTGGCACCCTTGGTAGAGATATGCAAAGAAAGGCTATATTCAAATTATGAGAGAAAGCTAACCTTTGATTGAGGTAAAAATTAAAAATATTATTTTATCAAGTAATAAATATTTATCTCAAAAACATGTGTGCCACAATTATTGGCACTCTAGAAATTATGATAAACTAAATTTCACAGAAGTATGTTGCCATTGCCATATGTTTTACTTTTTAAGTTCATCTGAGTCTTTAGGAACTCAAAAGTGGACATCCATTATGTCCCTGTTTCACTGGGGTATAAATATGAGGTGACACACATGCGAAACCTCTTTAGTCATTCAAAATGGAGGAGTTCAGAGAGTAATTAAGAAGTTTAGAACATCTAGAGCTGTGATGAAGCAGCCTGGAAATGGACACGAGTACATTTTGCCCCCGTGTTCCTTGAGGAAGATATTACAAGCAAAAATGTTCCCAGGAAACGCAGTTGGAGAAGTTATTTGCATTTTGATTTGCACCCCAAAACTACAGTTAGACGCCACCTCAAATGCAACAAGCTGTTTGGACTGCTAGCCAGAAGAAAGCCCTCTACTGTCATTAAACTACAAATGTAAGTGTCTCTGGAGTTTTCTAGATGTCAATGGAACTTTGATTGGAACCAGGTTCTATGGTCAGATGAGATAAAAATGGAGCCTTTTGGTCACATGCACCCAAGGCTGGTTTTGTGTAAAAAGGTGGTCATGCAGAAAAGATCCTAATCCCTACTGGAGCAACGGTATCACAATAAGGTTATGCACTTTTCTCATATCATTGAGAATAGAGAACATTTGATAACAATGCAAAATGTATACATAATTTTTTGTTGATTGACTAATGGTACCAATAATTCTGGAGGACACTGTAAATACAGAATTTCCATGTTGGGCATCCATTTTTCAGGGAATGTCAGTATTATTGTGTGTCCTTTTAAAGACACTGTTACCTGTTTTTGCCCCATATCTCTGACACGCATCCCTTCACTGGAACTAGAACCAACCATTACAAACAAAAATGGGGGGTATGGAAGGATTAATCTGGGCCCTGCTTTTGCAGCTGTACGATATGCTTCACCCTCGCCCCAAAATTGAACCACCCTCCTTGTCACATGGTCCCTCCCTCACCTTTAAGTTGAATGACTATGATTAATGTAAAGAAAAGCATTCACTAAATGCTGTATTTAAATGCCCGCCCATCATTTAATATAAGAAATGATTTATTGGAAGAGGTCTGAGTACCGGGGGTCGGGGGTCGGGGGTCAGAGGTCAGGGGGTGGAGGGGCGGAACTTGCCCCGCTACCTCTTTAGGTAAATAGGCACGCCGTTACTGGTGCATGCATGTCTTTGATAACCGACGAGCAGTATTGCACTAACCAGTAGCTTGTGTGCAAACATATCAGAGGAGACCATGTGGTTTGTAGCTATATTGCTCCTTGCGCAATGGCACAATGCTAACCTGTAAGGCATTATTAAAAAAATTTTGGGGGAAAAAACTGCAAAATAAAGGCACCTTGTCACGCTATTTCCGCGTACTGCACGTGTCCCAATGCCGTGCTTCAACAAATGTATTCATTCTTGTGTGAAAGTATGCATTTAATTGCAGAGGGATGAGTAGGACACGAGAAACCCAGCCGGAGATTGTTATTACGAGACGCCAATTGCTCTTTTAAAGAGATTGAGTGCAAAGGAGAAGTGCTTGTTATGTTGCCTCTGTGTGCGGGGAAAACACTGCACTTAATGCCGAGGTGTTTGCTTAAAAGCCGAATCAGCCGAGCCTCACCTTCTGGTGTCTGGGGCCCCATGATTTGCAGTCATTTACGCCTCATGAATTATGCATCGGGCCTCTCATTCGCGCCCCGACTGCTTTCTATCAGAAAAGCCATTAAAGGTTTCTCCATTCTGACATCATTACCTCGCCACTGTCATTTAATCTGATACAGTCACACACGCATTTCAATGCTTCCCCCCCCCCACACTCACCGAGTGTACGAATATCAACCGGCGTCAAGTTTTGTTTGATCTCCAGTTTTGTGTTTTGCGTTAAATGTAAATTTCGCTTGGAATTTCTTTTGCCTTGTGGCCGTCACGTTCAGGAGACGAAGGCCGTCGTATGCAAAACCACATTTAAATGGTCCGGTCACATGACTGTTACTGAAAAGTAGGTGGATAGTGGAGGGAAAGTTAGTTTTGCCTGTTTATTAAAATTCATACCTGTCTGGAACTGTACTTTCCACCCTCCAGGGCCTCTCTCTTTCAGGATCTGTACCCTGTTCAGGTCAAATCCAACTATAATCTAGACAAAGGCGCAAATTCAATACTTGCTTGTAGTTCAAACTGTTAAAATGTAATGACAGCTTTCCATGAAGTGCTTACTTGTCACTGGTCATGTCTGTATTAAATAAGATCTGAAAGAGTAAATCTCCCAAAAAAAAGGGGGAAATACAAATAATTAGATTGTTTCTTACTTTTAAATAGTATTACAAGCTTTTGAATCCCATGCAGCATGTGCAGACCTAGCACCTCAGTGTGATTCATAAATACAGTTATATTCTTGGCGGGAGTATGAACTCTGAACCGCTAATCCACTGATCTGGCTTTGTGAAGCAGTCAATTCTGAGGCTTCCAGTCACAATTCCCAAAAATGAGAACTCTCCTTAAACTATTTTCCATGTACAAGCCCAGGATATTTTCAAACAACAACTGTTTCCAACGTTTTTCCCCACACTAACCTTTTCCTGGGAAGAAATTGATTTGAAGCTAAGGAAAGGTGGTGACATCGCTACCCATTGTAAGTATTACATTTTTAAAGTACGTTGGCTGATCTTGAATTGAGCATCACGATTAGGTACTTGTACTGGAGTGAGGTCTGAAAAATTGCTAGATTTAGCAACGAATTTGCCAAATCTGCCACGCGCAGCCTACTTCATTCTTTTCAGGAAACCGTGCAATAATCCCAAAAGCCATTATCTTTCAGTGTTGCAAAAAATGCTTACATTGCTGCAAGGTTGTATTTTCCGTATCTAATTCACATTTTGTGAGTTGAAGAGATTTCACGGCACAGAGCAGTGTGGTTGTGAGAGAAAACTATACATTATGATAATGGCTTATTGACGAATGCTGCTCTTGCCAGACATACAGTAGAGCCTAATCTGTACTTAAAACTCTTAGAAAGCTGTCCGTGTGAATTTGATTCCCTCTGGCGAAAACTCAACTTTTAAATCCTTAGGCCATCCACGCAGCACTTTCAGAGATAGAAAAGTATCTGGTTCCTTCAGTAAGAAAGAGTATGACCTAGAGGAAGGCAACATTTTGTGACAAAATAAATGCTTTTCTACACACACACGCACAAACACACAGTGGCAAACAATCACAAGATAAATATTACGAAATCTTACAAAACATTGGGTTTTTCACCTGCCGGATGTCTTACAATTTTAGTTTTCATTACCAAGACATTATTTCGATTACAAGACAAGACATTACAAGACATTACCAGGATAAATATTGCCTTATTTTCTTCTGTATCAGTAATCATCATTTTACATTCTACGGTCGGGACTAAGAACATTAACAGGAAAAGAACGCGCTGGCACGCACGCACGCACGCACGCACGCACGCACGCACGCACGCACGCACGCACGCACGCACACATGCGCACACACACGCACGCACACACGCACACACACGCACACACGCACACACACGCACACCTCAATCATTAGACGTAAGCTACAGGCTATACGCAGAGGCGGAGCCTAGCTGGCCTCATGCTAAATTAGGGCAAGAGCATTATCCTCTCCTCATTTCACAAAATGTCCCACTTTTTAAACAGAAATGCATTTCTAACAAATCCCTAATGAACACAAAATGTATTTTTTTTTAATACAAAAATGGGCTTTCACATCCATCGGATTAAATCAGCATCTTGATGTTTTCTTAAATCCCCGTACACTGCAGTCTAAATATTCCACCAAGGGTAATTCTATGGCATTTTTTTGTGTGCGATTAACCCTCAAACCCCCCCCCCCTCCCACACATAGTTGTAACCACTTGTGCTCACCATTACCATTCTATGCAGACCTACTGACACTGGGATGTCATTTGGAAGACATGTCCTGAGGCTCGATTACCTGCATTAGTGGCAAATGTGGCCAATCTCTGGGTCCTGATGGCCTCACCTCCCAGAATCCCACAGGAAATACACACCCCATGAATCCCATTATCAGGAACTTGATCGTTTGTGAACGCACAGGATTCTTTGGAAAATTGACATTTTACCAAATAAATTAAAGCTGCCCCTAAAATGATCTATTTTTCTGGTACAGTGCAATGCAATTTATCACTGGATAACCTCCTTCTCCCGCAAGCCTTACCTTGCATTGCAAAGAAACCGCTCGCTCTTTTCAAAAAAAACAAAAAAAAAAACAAAACATTTTTAATTCATTATAAGTTACCTAAACAACGGTGACAGAAATAGGAATCCAACAGGAAACATTAAAACGGGGTGTTTATTATTCACGATTAAAAAAACATTACTTTCTCCTGGAGACAAATCAGCTTGGACCCAGAGCCACATTCTTATTCCGAAGCCTCTCTCATACGTCAGGTGGATCATTCGAGAGAGCAGCCACGGGCACCAATCAGGACTAATGAGTCTCATTAGAGGGTGAATCACAACACGCTCCCCCAGCCAGGAGGACCTGCGCTCCGTAACAAGACCGCTCCAAAATAATGCACTTCTGAACGAGGGGCCAAGCTCGCAAAGCGCCATGCTTTCCCCCTCATTAAAAATACATGGCTTCGGTTTGTTATCGAGGAAGTTTATGGACGTGTGTGTGTGTGTGTGTGTGTGTGTGTGTGTGTGTGTCGTACGAGATGACATTTCCGTACGCGCTGGGTTGTCTCGGATTGTTAAGAATGCTGCTGAATTGAGGTCGATGGAAACCAGCTTCAGTTAATCACCAAAAAACCGTCAAAATAAATAAATGAATGAAAATAGGTGACTCAGACTTTTGATTTTTATATATTTTTTATTTATTTATTGTGTAAACGCAGAATACAATTCTTACCCACATTGGTCCCTTTTCAGACTAGCTTGACACTTAGGCACTAAAAATTGATTGACACTGACGTTAACACTGTGTGCGGGCATAAAAACAAAATGTACACCTGGATTTCTCAGCACACAAAATAACCCGAGCGAGTCTCTCAACATGATCTTCAGCTACAACCAAATACACAAACGAATACACCAAACTCAACATGATACGCCAAAATCTGCTTTTTCGTTATAGTGCTCTTATTGGCAGGGTGGGATGAACAGTAACAGTAACCCTACGTGCAAAATTCAGGTCTCCACCCGAGCACGAAAAACTTCCAGCTTCCAGTGTATTTATAACAGCAAACAGCAAATAATGAGATGTACTTAGCATTCCCTCAGGTAAATGAGTGTGGACTACGCAATATCAAAGTATAAGTCCTCCTCAACCCATTTACATTAAAGTCCAGTAAAGGTGCACAAGTTGTGAGTGAGCTTCACTGGGGGGGGGTAGAGAGTGGACAAACGTCAGTCCTATTGAAACACTGCAAATGAAACCAGTAAAATAAAAAATAAAATAAAATAAATTGAGACTGACATTTCACCTTCAAAGATCCCACACCCATTTGGAATTGCCATTGCGTCACCAGAATCCACACCCATACTGGCAGCGTTGTGCCTGAACAGTGTACACCCCTCTCATGCACTTGTCAATGAGCCAGTTTCTACTTTCTGTGCAACAAGCCATGCATTCTTACTACTACTACAGGACAGACAAAGGTGACTATAGCATCTAAACACTGGGCTAAAAACAACCATCACAGTGGCCACCAAAAGGTCCCTATTTCTGAACAAAAAAGAAGCGATTTATCATTAGCGAAATAAGTTCAGTTTGCATTTACCATTCTGACAAACCAATTTTCCCCATTTCTTTTTTTTTTTCTTGCAGCAGAACACTACTCCATGACAAAGCAATAGGTCTTTTACTTTAGAAAAAAAAATGACAGGAGAGTCAGGAGTGGTTGACACCTCACAGAGTTCTAAGATATGCGGTTTTCCCCAAAGAAAAATAAAGTAATAGAAATGTCAATGCATGCCAGCCCCTGATGAGAAGCTAGGCTAGGCGTGTAAATGGTCTTGCTGACAGGCACAAGATTACCTTCTGTAATGCCTGAGCCTTGGTCTTGATGTTCAGCGGTTAAAAAATGTGGAGACATGGATAAATCACTTTGCTCAATTTAAGTACCGAAAAAATATGGAAATATAAATATGTCGGGTAAACCTTCTCATCAAAGCTTCCAAATCTGACCACGTAGCCGTTAGTGTTTCCAGCCCATTACGTTATACAGCGATGCTAGCCTGGAATTATACTGAGCATCACTGAGAGAAGACACTGTTGGTTTTATGAAAAGCACTACTTAAATAAAAAAAAATAAAAAAGTAGTACCTCTTGCTCCAAACCACAAAAAGACGACCGAGGAGTGATGGATGTTTGCTTATTTTACCATTTACAAGCTGCACATTATTTTTTTCTTTAGATAATAAATCATTCTTTGAACTTTTAAACAATTTTTTTTTTTTTTGGTGAAGCCACAGAATACACTCTTTATTCCCTTAGATGCGTTTAAAATCCCCTGAAATCTAGAGAAAATGTGCAGTCGTGTGGCTTTGGGAAGAGCAAAGAAACGAGCAAAAACAAAAAAAGACGGAGTTCTCAGAAGCGCTGCCCGGCTCGGGCTCTTCAGAATCGGGACCCTAAGGGTTGACTGGGGGGGGGGGCGACTGTTTGGCCGGCTGAGGGGCGGGCGGTGCCGCGGAGCCGCTCTCTGCGCGGGTGCTCTTGGGGAGGGGGGCTTTCATGCGCTTGGCCTCGATCTCCCCGCCGTCGTCGAGGCCGTTGCCGTCGCTATGGCCGTCGCCGTCGGCGCCGGGCCGCTGGGAGCGGGCGCTAAGTGACTGCATGGAGCGCACCTGCGCCAGACGCCTGTCCAGCTCGCCCTCGCAGGCCCGGAGCAGCGCGGACGTCCTCTCCGCGTCCCAGCCCAGCACCGTCACCATGGCGTCCGCGCCCTCCTTCACCACCATCTGCGCACGGGGGACACGCACGCGTGAGCGCACGAGCGTGTGTGTGCGCACATGCGTGTGCACGTGGGCGTGCGCGTGTGCATGCACGTGCGCATACACACACACACACACACACACGTGTGTACGCCCATACAAAGCCACACACACATGTGCGTGCACATACACACACACACACACATACGTACACATACAAACGCACGCACGTACACACACACATTCAGTGATAATGCTTTAGGAAACGGTTTAATGGTTAGCATTTATTCACCATTACTTATTAAAATGAACTGTTAATTAATCATGGTTAATGAAGGATAATAAGGTAAGAGGACCACTTTAGTGTTTCCTTATTACAAGATCAAATCCTGGCTGTGTTCTTTAAGACTTGAACAAGAAAGACCTGCATGCGCTGAGAAAGCAGAGAGCAGCATTAGGATACCAACCAGGCCTGTAATGCTGTAACGTACATCTCAGTAGTTCAGCTTCAGAGAACAATAGAGAATAATTATGTTCTCATCCGTTAAAGTGTTTTCCGAGACCGTGTGCAGTCTTTCCCACTCAATTCTTAAACACAGCCAGACAAAATGCAGTATTTGACAAACTTACGATAAAGAAATCTATGTACCCAGGAGGGACCATTTTTAGTTATTGGTTGGTATGAACAAAATGATCGAAATATGGAAAAAGGCTGCTTGAACAGAATGGGTTGCAGTAATTATAATGAAAATGTAAAAAAAAATTGAACACTCCTTCAATAAACGCATTACGGACAAAAACTTATATTTGTCAGACTGTTACTATATAGTATGTGACTGTGAGTCTAGCTCTGTTGAATTGGGATGTTTGGTTTCTAATCTTGCAGAAATGAGAACTCTTACTCCTAAACATGCCATCTAGACCAGGAATTCCCAAGTGTATGCTGGTTTTCATTCCAACCAGTCATAATCCCAGAATTTTAACAACATGTCTTTTTCTTAATTATGTGCTTCTCATGACTAGAGGGATTATTTTATCCTCTTAAGCCACAGTATGTCAGAACTAGCTATGCGTGCCATAAAGAATAAAAGTCCCATGTTTATGTTGTGCTTATTGTATTATGTTGCAAACATTTGCACAAAAAAGGTCAAACTTATAATTAAAGACTGAGGGGAATCAGTAGGCTCCTAACTGGTGAAAGTGTGGACACCTGGCCACTAAAACTAACCATCTGGAAGATAATGAAGAATTCAAACACAAAGCAAATGATAATAATGACTCAAACCTGCATTGTGTTCATAAATCTAATGAAAAGATTATGAGACTAAACACCAACAACAACAACCTTATTAGAAGCATACTGATTTACCTCTTTCTTTCATTCGACCAAAAAACCTCTTTTTATGTAATTATCTGCAATGTAGCACAATAAGCACAATATCAACATGGGAATTTTATTTTGTAACCACTTCAGACTTAATACGATGTAAGAAGGTAAATAATCACTCTAAACATGAAAAGCACCTCATTAAGAAAAATTAGTCGCTTGTTAATTAAAATTATTGGTTTGCGATTGTGGTTGGAACAAAAATCAGCATACAAAGGAGACCGCCAGGACCTAGTTTGGAAACCACTGCCCAAGCCCAATTGATTCCCTATTAATACATGTACAGTTTGCCCAAGGTAATATTTTCACATGAGCTGCAGAAGATGTCATGGTTCACTTAACAGCCATTACACCCCTTCAGTGGAGTGAGAGAGAAGCATATTGTAATAACGTAGAGGGGAAAAAAACTATTACTATTACTCAGGAATGCATTCAGGTAATGAACCAAATTGTGAAGGGAAGAAAGTTTCTCTGCATCGCTCCAAGGCTTGCGCATTTTACAGTGAGTTTGTCTTCATTTTATGGTCACCTTACAGAAGTTGGAGACCAAGCTCATTTTAAAAAAGCCATCTGCTGATTTAGGGAAGAAATTTGATATTAGAAAATATTCTACCCCACCACACCAGTCTGCCTGGACACGTCAGATTTTTGGTCCAGATTGCTCTGATCATGAATATGGTCTGGCTTGCTTCAATGTGAAGCAAAAAAAACCAAAAAAAAAAAAAAACCATTTTGTTTTGCATATGGTCATACATCATTCTGTTAGGGAATGAAAAAGGCAAAGAAGGACAGTGCCACCTTGTGGACAGAATTTGAAAACACACTATCTCTATTCAATTCATCAGTAGGCTAAATAATGCCGTTCAAGGGTAGCCAACTAACTGACTGTGTTAGGAACAATAAGCACAATTTGATTAGCCAGATGACTGATTGATCAGTGAAATCACAGTGGGATTTTGAAGATTAAAGTGTGAACACCTGCTGGTAACAGCAAACGATGGATCCATGCTAATCCAAAGTTTGAAGAGTACTGCGTGACATGCCCACTGGTGAATTCTACTAACCTGAAGCTCTTCGTTGGAGAGGCGAGTTTCAGGGCTGGTTTTCCCCTTCAGGACCATAAGAGTCCTTGCACTGAACACAGAGGAAGACACCGCCACCGTTCCGTCTGTCTCCTCCTTATTTTCCTCTCCTGTGGAGCAGAGAGAGAGAGAGAGAGAGAGGCAGAGCCGTCTCAATAAAATGGACACTCGGATACATAGCTCAAAAGAAGGGGCCTTTACTTATTTTCAGAAAACTCAGAGGACTGGACACCGTTGACTGTGCATGTTCAAAATTGAGAGAATTGAACTTGACTCTCACAGGACAGTCGTTTTTTTCTTTACAGTGGAATAATAAGAACGAAAAAAACCAATGGCAGATGGAAACAAAAGGCTTTAACCTTTACACAGTCGTGGACATTTACATTTTCACTGTTTTTTTTTTTTTTTTACTTCAAACAATGGATCTAACGCTTAAAACAGTTATTCTTTCAAACTCGACACAGTCCAAATAGAACAAACGGAGACCATGCGCAAGAAACTTAATTTGAATTGCTTCTCTAAATATGTAAATATCCAGCTGTGTTGTCACGGCCCTCTTCCCTTCCTGTCGCCTCGCTCCTCCCAAATAGGTGCGGACCAGCTGCGAGAGGGGACCGGATAATTGGCGGCACCTGCGACGCCGTCTATTTAATTGGCTAGGTGCCCGTTCTCGTTCCCATCTCTTTCCTGCCTCATACCAGACCTTTTGGCCGCGGGTCATGGCGTGGGCTGTGTACATGCTACAACCCTCGTATCATAGCCCTCGTAAATAAACCGTTACTTTTGCCTGCGATCTAACAGCGCTGTCAGCGTCATACGTGTTGCGAGTTGCGAGAGCCGCAATCCGTAACGGTATATCGAGGAACAACACTGTCGAACGCACGCGCTCAAACTGAGATTTAGCTCTCCAGACCAGGGGGTCTGCCAAACAAACAAATAATAAATAAATAAATGTAGTTGTGTAAGATGACTGACATGGCCTCCGATCAATAGGTGATGTCACATGTGTGCTGATATGCCATTTCCTGCTCCCCTGTCTGAAGCCCCGGCTGTTGTGTAACAAACTGCCATTCATCACTGTCAGGCGTGCAGCCAGCCGTGATTCACTTTCCCCCCAAAACGAGGTGGAATGCAGCAAAATTCGATAACATCTTGTTTCTATCCTCTCCCAACAAAATCCGATTATAACTCGGTTTCCTGACAGACTCGGACATTACGCAAAATTTTACCCCTCACTCACTCACTCTCTCCCCCAGAGATCTGAGTTAATTTGTAATTATGTGAAAATTGCCCTCAAAGTAAAAACCTTGGACTTCCAGTGTGAAAAATATGGAAATACATAATGTATCTAAATTATTTTTCAGCTGAGGAAATTCCATTTATTTGGAAAGTCATATGTATTGCCATTTCATGAAATTGATGATGAATGATTTTTTTTTAAACCAACTTCTAATATGCAGACATGCTCAAACCATACAATAATATTTCCTAACAATTTTGTACTTATTGAATCAAAGACTTCAGTAAGCACAATTTGGAATATTTTAATACAGACATGTAATACAAAAATCAATAAGCACACAATTATCATCTGGATCTGGACATTAGACTCAGTAATGACATGGGGCACATTTTTTGCATGATTTAAAATTTTTGCGGTCTACTCAGCGCAACATAATCTCTGCACAACATTTTCAATAGTCTTGGCCCCTGGAGACTTTCCCAATACATAATTCACCAGCTCCATCTGGTGGCCATGCAGAGCAATAACATCTCGGAGTTAAAAAGTTGGATCGCTCTAAATCGGACATGTAGGCCGTGTATGTTTCTGGTTTTCATGCCTCTTGCGTAATTAGCCCCAACATTAACTTCTGGCCTTAATGATTTAATTCGCCCTAAGATTAACCCCATCTGACAATTTAGCTACATTTCTCGATAAGCTCATGAGTGACAGCCGAAGACTGTTCTGTGTCCTTTAACCGTGATCTAATCTGCACGTGAACCAGTGCAATTGCTTTGTCATCAGAGTCCCTGCTTTCCCCTGTTTTAGCTAGACAACAGTGACAAGACAATGACGCTTCATGGAAAAGTGGTCAACTGCCATAGTCAATCAGCGACTTGTTTAAACCAACCAATGCCTTTTCCTGTAGAGAGCAAAAACCTTTTGCTTCAGACATGTCAATTACAGACTGACTTATCTGAAGCAGTTAATGAGACGTCATTCTCCATTCAGCACTGTGCTCTCAGTCTCCGCCTATGAGGTAAAAGGTTGATGCGTGTGATTGGCTGGGCGGCGGCTGCATCTCACCCTCCCGGCCGGCTGATTGGCTGTCCTCCTTCTCCACGGCTTTCAGGTAGAGGCGGAGCAGCTCCTTGGACTGCCTCTCTTCCTCCCGACGGTCCAGCACCCTCTGCAGTGTCTCCTGGAGAGCCTGGGCCTTGCTCTCCCCGAAGCCCAGCGCCTCGGCCAGCTCGGGACGGGGCGTGTCCACCAGGGTCTACAACATACGTCCACACGCCCGTCACGTGACCTCCTCTGTGCCGCTGACCCAGGGGACCAAGGATTGGCCTTCCCCCTGAAGCTCACAAACTCCAGGTGAGGTTCTAATTTCCCCATTGAAGCCCATTTAGAACTATGAATTTATCCTGACTAAATTATACCATTTTGAACAGTATTTTTAAATTCAAAAAGTTTGTCACACTGAACTAATCGCTCTCCTGGGACTAATTTGTTTTCTGCACCCCACAGAAGAAGATATCAGAACTTTTTTTCATTCCCATTCATCCCTTCATGTTTAGCTACCCAGTGCACATGCACATCTGGTTCCAAAAAGCCCCACAGTCAAACATGGCGGCCTCCATGAACCGGCTTCATGCGCCAATGGGCAGCTTCCCACAGTTATCCACGGAACCTGTAAGCAGTAAGCTTCCCGCAGTTCTAATAACTCAGTGAGCTTAGCACGGTACACAAAGCACAGTAGACGCTGAAGGCGTGGCCCCAGAACAGAGAGGGGGGGGGGAGGGCGGGGAGCGTGGGGGGTGGTACCTGCAGCTCAGCCTCGGAGAACAGTATGATGCTGGCCAGGTCCTGCTTCAGCCTGCCGGCCAGGCTGCGCCAGTCCTCGGCGGCGCTGAACGCGCTGTCCAGCACGTCCTCGTCCAGCACGCGGGACTCCCTGGTCAGCCAGGCCGTGCCGCCATCGACTGCAGGGAGGCACACGGGCAGTGAGGGGAAAACCACGCGGTGTAATGAGGAGCCGCCGCCACCGGGCGGCTTACTTCAGCTTTACTTACTCACTCAATCTGCCTTCATCTAGCGCGCATCACAGATAGATCTGCAGATACACGCAGACCAGAACACGGGGCAAAGTACAGCATACGAACACAACGCTAGCACAGATAACTGAGTTCAAAGTGTGGCGATTGCCTCCTGCGGTGAAAGAAAGCCGCTTTCACCCGCCAAATGATGTGCTTGTCACTACTGATCAAGGAGAGTGGGAGGTGCACACCTGTCACATTGTCAGCATAAAATCAGGGAAGGGCTCATCACACACTTCCACCATGTTTGCCTCTCTTGGAAGAGGTAGTTTTTGATCATTAGAGAGTGTTTGGGACCCAGAAGACTGAGTGGCATACTAAACTAAGGGCTCTTTCCAATTGCTGATTTTACCCCCTTGTATCCTTTCCATGTGTCCTTTCCTTGCTTCCTTTGCTCCACCCATCGGAGGACACAAGCAAAGGAAGCAAGGAAAGGACGCAAGGATGGAGGGATCAAGGAAAGGTGTATAAGGGCAAATGGAACGTCCTTGTTCAGTCCAGCGTCAGTTTAAAGCCACGTAAATTACAGACGTGGCAGATGGGGAGATGTGGATCCACAGGTTGATAATTTATACGTCACACGTTCTGAAAAAATACTTCTGCAAAGGATGCACTCGTGCCTCCTTGCTCAAGCATCCTTCGGAAGCCTCCTAACTCCTAGCTCCTTCAAGGAGCATTTAACAGGCTGGAAAGAGCTCCAGGACCCAGAATAGGCCCCTGCTGTCTTCCTAACTTCTGAAAAACACAGGCAGAGTTGGTGCTTTTGTCAAATATTTACAACAGGTGTTGGGACTCATTTTTTAACTGATTCTAACCCCCCCCCCCCCCCCCTACATACTCACACACACACACACACACACGCACGCACGCACAGCCACATCGCAGCCGAGTGAGAGGATGTTTCATATTTATAAATGCCTCGGGGAGCGATACATAATTCATAACATCTCAGGATGGTGCTCCTCTTGATTAGGTTGTCACTCAAGAAAATTTCAAAGTCAAAAAGAAAATTTAATTCGCACCTCATCCCCCCTCAACCAGATGATTTCTCATCCGCACTTTGATGTGATTATTGTGTTTTTTTTTGCGCGGCCCTGTTGACGTCTCCTGAACGCAAACAGAAGCCCGCGCGACGATACAGACACTCAAATTACATTTATGGAAATTATTTCTCCACATACAACGAGAAGGGGTTTATTGTGCATCAGCAACGACTTAATGCCTTTGTCTTCCGACCAGAGTGACACTGGGAATTATGGGTCCAAAGCAATTACTGTCTATCAGTGTAAAAAAAGTAAATCTGTTTAGGGCAGTGTGCGGTGTAGTGGTCCGAGCATTGAGTTATGGACCTACAGACCGCGGTGGACTACTGTGTACTACTTAAGAGCCACCGCAGTCTTTCTCTGAATCGGGTTACTTAAGCAATAAAACATCCACCCATCGGCGCGAGCGGTATGGAATACGAAAAGGGTAACACAATCCTCCCTTTTCTTCCGGAGGATGACAGGGTAAAACTTCCATCCTGCAAAATGCAAGGGTGGAATAAGAAAGATCATCATCTCCCAAATAAACAAACTGCGTAGCACAGGTTTCAATTCGCGGAGACGAAAAACCTCGTAATGTGACCCAGATTTTGATCCAGGACATTATCCTGACAATATTCACCAGCATACACGCGCATCTCACGCTCAGTAAAAACAAGCTGTGTCACCCCTAAAGAGCTGGATCTGGGACACGGGCATGTTCAGCTAGGGAACTCCTTCTCAAAGCGGTCACATGCCCCGCGGTCCAGAACCCCATCCAGAATGTGCCAGTGCCACTCGTGACTGGCAGTCCAGTAGGGTGCTCTGCAACATCGCCCAAAAAAAGGAAGCTTTCAGGGAATCCTTATCTCACTGCTGAAGAGTAGGAATGTCCAATCTTATCAGAAACGGGCTGGTGCGGGTGCAGGTTTTTTGTTCTAGCCCAGCGCTACCTGTCTGAAGCCTGTCTGAACCTGCGGAGCAAGAAGTCTGCTCTGCTGCAGGGACTCAGCAGCTCAGCTGCTGGACTGCAGAGGGAACAGAAATCTGGGACTGGCAGTATCTCCCTAAAACGGCACGTAATTCAAGTCCTCTCCAAAACTGGCAGTGGACGGATGCCTCAGCTATGGGACAAGCACTCCAGTCTGGTTTTTATTTAGGAAAATAGGTTGTAGCGCCTGTTGCTTGCGATCCAACGTTAAAACCCAACACGCTGTAAAACAGAATTCCCAGTACTGCATCTAATCTTACATGTTAAAAGTAAATAAGAAATCTCCAGTCAATAGTCAAGCTGTAATTGTGTTGTTGAGCGGATTACTGGACTTACTTTTAGTGGTGGGGGCCCACTTCTCTTTATCGTGCAAAAGCATAAATTTGGTGTGAGTGGGTAAGCACAGGAAATAGGCGTCATCTTCCACAATGGTCCCGTCCTCCTCTAGCACCACTGTGACTGGGGTCGCGGGGTCGAAGCCCAAGGACTCAACGCCTGCAGGTGGAGTAGCAACAGTGAGTTCAGTTAAACTTCGGCAAAATCATTTAGGAGAACAATGAGGAAAATAGACACGAGTGTGTAAGACTTTCTTCCACTTTTCTTACACTTGGGGCATAATAATTACATAACTTCCTGATAGGAATGTTGGTTTACCAAGCCACATCAGTTCAGGTCAATACACGCTTCATACTGCAGGCAGTGATAAACTGGTTGCAAGATTTGTATATAGTCCAACATTAAAAAAAGCTATTCAACAAAAACATAAAGTTCAAATAATTAAATTAATTAACTTGTTCAAATACATCAGTCAGACACATTCAGAAGATACAAATGGCTTAAGTGTTCCATCAAAGCAAATGTTCAGAAACAAAAAAAAAAAAAACACCGAACAAGGCCCCCATTATTACCCCATTAACAATTACAGAGGACTGTATAAATTTTTATTTCTTCATAAATAAACTTTGTAGCCTGTACTCTTTTTAAAGTATAGGCTACAAATTATTTGTATCTCGTCATATTTCAGTTCAGACATTTGTATAGCTAAGGATTAAAGGACAACGCCTGGTTGGCAACATTCTTAGAATGAAAAGGGGCGCATAACTTCGAAAGCTCATCTGTCAAACTCGCTCCCGGCATGCCTGTGCACGTGAAAGCGACTGCGCGGAATTCCAGGTGTTGTTATCCACATTTGCGTACTGGTACACTACATATGAAACTGTACGTGACACATTATTTTGACTTCATAACTTGAGATGAATCGCGTTAAGTAATCCTAAGCATTTTAAGAGTTGCTAACAATGTAGCTACGAGACCTCAGGGTTCCTATACGCTTTTTTACCTGCTGATCCTTTATCACATGGGCGGCTAAAGCAATTCGTAGAGCCCCACACATTATCCGATCCTCAGTACATGTATATCGGAAATTCAGCGCTGGAACAAGGTGGATCGAAACTAGCCGAATGCTTCCCTTATTGTGTCCAGCCTTGTAGAATGAATGAGTTTAGCAGAATGTCGTTATTATTTAAAGTGCGATGTAGCTACATAGTACAACGAATATGTAGGCTACCACTTACCTTTCTCTTTCAGTTGATCCAAACATTGAACCACTAAACCATACGATTTTTGACGAGTGTAGTTGCAGACTTTGCAAGGTTTCAATTCTGACATTACGATGTTATCTAAATTAGACTATCAATGGCAAGTACCAAGAAAAAAGATGTTTGTTACAAAATGGAAACATTCAAAAACCATTAGCTGCAGACACTGTTTCCATCAAATACTTCAGTCGTTGCGACGCGGAGATGGTGTGGACTTCTGGGAAGTGTAGTGTAGGCTACATGAGGGAGGCTAAACTTAAAAGAAATGGAACAGGTGGTGTGCAAAATATTGGAAAAAATTCAAAACAATTGATATTTATGGGATCGCACAAGCTGTTCGTTTATCGTCGCAAACATTAATAAAAAATATAGTACTCCTACAAGAAAATTCGTTACTGCGGGCCAATAAAAACACTGCAAATGTAAAGTTTTATTGAAGCAAACCGAGCAAGACCCGTCGCTGGATTCTTGTAGATATAGGGTGGAGCCTATCGAGATTATGAAAATTGTGAACTTGCAAGAAAGCTTTTGTCTGGACTTCATTTTATTGATTGCTAATTTGTGGTTTCTTCAGATGCGTTTCGTAATCTAAAATACTATTGTCCGTTATTTTTAATAGCAATTTAAACCCTTTTCAAACTCCTAGAGAGGCTCAAACTGTATAGCCTAGTTTCACTTCTCCTGACGCGAGGCTGAACGTAGAGCGTTTGCTAGAAAGTTAGCTTTCTCGTAGTCCGTAAGAAATCTTTGGTAGAACGAGCGGTTGCTCTTCTTTTCATTAATGTGCCTTGCACAGCCCAGAGTAGTCGATCTAGGGGATGGGAAGGTCTGTACAGGCTGGAAAAAATGGCATCTTCTGAGCAACCTGAACAACAGACACAGGTTACATTTCAACGCTTTAATTCCGCTTTCTCTCACTATTAAGTCGTACATATTGTTTCGGCCCATCCTTTGCAAAGGGTATCTCACCACGGGGAAACAAGGGCAGTACTGGCGTTTTGTTGGTGTGCAAAAGTTCAGACGGTTTCTTCTCCAGTTTTGTCCCTTGACAGGTGCAGGCCAAATACCTTTGCAAAACATTTCTACCGGTGTGTTAATAGCTGTGTCTCGGTTCTTTTTAAACGCGAGGAGGAAGCTAGTTGTATAGATAATGCAACATGCGCGCTTTAGCCGACATTTCTTGTTCTGGGGTGCAAATACATCGAAACATGTGACATAATATGAAGCTAGCAAGCTGACCTGCTGTAAGTGCCGCAGTCGATATTGTGAACAAAACAACGGGGAAGCCTTTCTTTTTGGTGCAAAATTTCCCCGCATTTCGACAGAATAATTTTATTAATAGACGTTTTGTTGGAAACCTTGTCAACGATTATTGGCAAACTCAATTAGCTGTGCAAGCGGTTTCATTGTTTGTGCAGACTCACGAGTTTCCTCCCAACTTTACGGCGGCTATATAGCTAGCTAACAAGCTAATCCAGAAGGGTCAAGTTGACCAAGTTGAAATACTAATTGTCCTCTTGAACGATTTTTTCGTAGATTACGTCAGTAATTTCAACGAAAACGTCATCATTTTGCGGGTTGATTGAACAACGTGAATTAATTCTCATTCTTTTGCGATTCGGAATACTCCAGGACTGGCATGCCAGTTTAGACTACGCGTTTCAAGTTTTTTTGGCCCCCGCTTGATGTGGTCCATATCCTGCAGACAGTACACTTAATAACTTTAAAGTAGGCCTGTATGAAAGCACACATCCGTCCACATATTTGCCGGCTGAAAATGGCAATACAACTGTAAAACTACGAATGAAGCTGTTTCTGCCTATGGTATCCTACCGTATATGGCATTGATTTTTGTTTATGCTTTTTTTTTAGCGTTTGTGATTATACAAGAAAGATATATATTCGTATTTGACTTTTTTTGGCCTAAAACATAGTTCTAGATATTTTCTGCCCATTTAAGCTATAACTTCCTGCACTGTTTACTGAAGTGTTGAAGCTCAGATGTATTTGTTGTCAGATGTTTTTAACAGGGGGAGCATTATGAATTACAGGGCATTTGAATGTGTAATCAAGCTTATAGAATAGTATATTTCTTGGGGTCAGTGCAAGATAATGGAGAGAGAACTGGGCTTTCAACTCAAAGGTGGGTTCGATTCCAAGCTGGATTACTGGCATTATACTGTACCCTTGGGCTAGGTAGGGTACTTAACCTGAATATCTTGAAGAAAAAATCCAACTGTATAAATGGAGTGTAGATAAAAAAGTAATTTTTGTAAGTCACTCTGGATGGTAGCATCTGTTAAATGCACAAATGTAAATATAGCTGCTTTAAAAAACTTCTATGTGACACTAATACCATATTTACATTATGAAATACAATACTGTAATTGTATAGAGCTTCATTTTTAATGTTCGTCCATGTTCTGTAAGCCCTGTTTTCACGCAGCTGTGTTGCAAAAATTCACTCGTTAAATTTAAAACTACCGTTGGGGTATTGTGCACGTGCAATTTGTGAACATGTTTGTGTAATCGGGCTGTATAAACTTCATAGTCCTCCTTATGTAGTACTTTAAATTCGAAGTGCTGTAAAAGAACAGTGCATGAAAAAACCCTGTTATTTTAACAGTTATTATTAAAACGTTATTTTCATAAGCATGTTTTTAAAGGCTCAAGCTATCACTGACGTACAGTCAGGTTGTTGGCTGTGTCTGTCTATGGGTGGTGTTCTTCCAATTCATTTGGTTGTATCAAGAGATCCCATCCCTCGGAATGTCATTTTTGTTCCTAGACTGAAGTTAGTCATGTCCTCTGAATGACTGATGTCTATTGCGTAACACTAACTCTTAGGGAAATATTTACATAAAGTTGATCTTTGACTGGCGAGTGTAAGTCTGTTGGGTCGGCAGGTTAATGCTTAGCGTATTGGTCTTTTCCTGATTGTGATGTCAGCATGGTGGTATGTCCTGTTTTGCGAGGAAGACCTGATGTAGAATTGGAGCATGCTGTACGGATTCGGCTATGCTATGCAAAGCGTTGTGTCGGTCCTCCTTATACAGTGTGTATAGAATAAACATCACGACCTAAATCTGAAAAGTGTAAAGACTGCACCAGTTATTCGTCAGCAAAAGCAAGGCATTAGAAACCGTAAGGTATGAAGAAATAGCGAAAGTAATGGCCTGAACATTGAAAATGCTAGCCTACCCTTCAGAGGAGAGGCCTGTCACTCACTGATCTTGAGTAGCTAGGGGACCCGAATTCAGTAGTATCCTGTGTACAGGATCTGGGGCGACTCACCCTATAAATAAATGTTATCAGTCATCATATTACACTAAATAAATAAAATAGGCCTACTAGACATAATTTTGAGGCAGCCGAGATCTCATTCTGGAAAATAAGTGCGTTTCTCACAACTAGTGTATTTTCGTAAAAATGTGAGCCAGGCTGGAGTCGCACAAATGCATGGATGGCTCCATTAGTTTTCTATTTTATGCGTTCGCTTTGAGTTTGTTGCAGTGAGGGTCTAATGGCGTATATGCGCAGTTGTCTTTGATGTATTAAGCACTTTACATTGCAATGGCAGTAATATTTTTTTTTAGATTTTGCTCAAAATGAACTGTCTGTGATCCTTCTTTTTAAATGTTCTTTTCCCTATTACCTGTCCCAGACTGCCAGTTTTTTATTTGTGTTGAAGAGATAAATGCATCATGGGGGATTGTGTTTTAGTTAGAGAAACATCAAGTTGCCATGATTATATCTTTTAGCTTGAATAATTGTCATATTTGCAAATAATTTGCAGGCCTGCATGCTGCTGAATTTGTACTGCAATAAGGATGAAGTCAAATATATTACAAAACTGATTATTGGTCCGAGAAACCCAGTGTAAAATACTGTATTTCATAGATTGCATATAACTGCTCATATTCTGGATAAATTTGGTCCACAGCAGATTTCCTTCCTGTGCTAAATGTAAAACAGGAGGTTGACACTGACAGTACATCTGCTGCTTCTGGAAATGGCCAATGACTGACTACTTTTGGAAAGTAATTTTAAGAGATATTCTTGCTTAACCTTCTGAGTAAAGAAATATCCCCGGACTGTACTAATCTCAAACTCGTACAAAAATAGGGTTTTCTTGGGAAGTGTATGTAGTTTAATTGCACTGAGGGCAAACCCCCGTACTTTTGAGCAATGGTATAGCCTAGGCTATAGTTTTAAAGGTGCCCATGGAGCGGTTGTGTGCCAGATTAAAGAGACAGTGATTACAAGTCTACTGAGGTCTGGGGTCCATCGCTGAAATACTTTCCTAATGAATTAGTCCCTCTACTACAAAGGGGATGGAATATGGAGTGCTGCTTCCCATAGATGTCTGTAAATGGTTGCTGGTCTGTATTTATTATGAGATATTCATATTAAGTCTGGTTGCTGTCTGCGTACAAGCAGATGTAATGAAGGTCACGTGTGTGTCTCTACCGCGCTGAGCGATGTGCCTGAGGCCCAAGAAATGATGACTATTATTGCTACTTCATATTAAAATATTACTGTTTTTTTCTGCTACTGTGAATTTGAATCGGATGTACATTGAGCTGTGCTTCGTGAAACCCCATACTGATAAAACTGAATAAAATTTTTATTATAAAATTGATTACGGGTAGATTTCTCCGTTAAGCCCACCAGGAACCAGCCGGATGAGGGCAGCTGTAATTGGCTGATGAGTGATGTCATAACCCGGAGTCTAGCGGGTGATTTCTAGGCTGTAGGGCTCAGACTGCAGCCGTCACAACGCACATCCTCCAGAGACCCTTTCTTCTGCCATATGATGGAGGATGAAATTCTGTTTGTTGTGCTGATTATTACTCTGATATGAATGAAGCCCTTGGTTTTTTTTTTTGTTTTAAAGAAAAAGATTGCTGCTATTGATGTTGATTAGGCCTGTATGTAGATGTAGATCCACATGCACAGTGCAGCACATCACAATAGCTGTTGGTGAGCATGTTATCATTGATGATGTATTAGCCCATAGCTGCCTAGCCAGAATGTGGCTAATGTTTATTAAAGGAGCACACATGCCCAATTAGAATGGCTGTGTGCTGCCAGCCCTGGCCGCTGCTGCTCTGCTGTAGTTTTGGGTCCTGCTCATCAGTTCTCTGCTCTCTTGTAGCACCACTAACTCATTGAGGGAAACGATATGCTGTCCATTAGGTGGTAAATATCGACAGCAGACGTTTTCATTAGTGTCTTGGCAGTCGTTACGAACTGTCTGTCGAGAGTAATCGTTTTGGGGTGCATCTTCATATCGCCTGTGCTTCATCTGTGATACTTTTTTATTCATTAAAAAAAAAAAGTTTTAATGAAAAAATTTAAACTCCCCAGTTGTGCCTCGTGGATGACTGCTGTACCCACCCTGTACCTCCGCAAAACACTGGTCTGTTATAGGTAGGAAAGGGTTTGCGCGTGACTCTTGGCCTTGTAGCCGCGATGCAGGAAGCAAACTACACTTTGTTGTACGTCGCTCTGGATAAGAGCGTCTGCCAAATGCCTGTAATGTAATGTAACTTTGGCTGACTTGTACTTCTCCTCGCTCTGGCACGATAAAGCCAGCCGTGTCCTGCCGCTGTGGACCGAGGGCTCCTAGTCTCCATCGAACGCAGGAATTACTCAGGCTTGTGCCCGCTACGTCTGCGTCAAACAGACGTCAAACTCTAGTCCCGGAGGGTTGCTCTGTCCGCCCATTTTTGTTGCCTTTCAGCACTTGCGTGCTCGATCGGGGCCGTCGGTCGGCTGGAGAATCCCCCACGTCGCCTGCCTGTGGTCAAAATTGGCTGTGTGTCGGTCGAAGGAACCCACAAAGAAAGCAGACACCGCTGCGCTCCAGGGTGGTAGTTTGAGATTCCTGGATTAAGCTGTGAGCTTCCAGCTGACCTTGCAGACTGGGCCGGCTGGCAGCCCCCCCGCCGTCCAGGTGATTTTGAGAAGGCTCAGCCCTGTTATTAATGAGAACCCTTACCTCACGCCCGTGGGATTTCGTCTTCGCCCGTTGCCGTGTTGACGCGAGTTGTTGTCGTCGTCGATGAATAAATAAGTAAACAAACAAAATAACAGTGACTGAATCCACAGGCGTGTCTGGCGTGCTGGCGGGCAGACGCTGATGTTGTCATGACGGTGTAGAGTTAGCAGGCCTTCTCCCTCCCCAGTGGCCTGGACAATGGGCTAGCGTACTGCGGTACGCTAGGTCGCCCAGCACACAGTGGACTGGGGTCAGCTTTGAACAGAAACACCTGAGGCCTACCTGTGCTGTCACTCACCTGAGCGCAGAGGTCATAGATACGATCACTTAATACAGTAAACCGCAAGGTCACTGATACTGTCAGTCATAGCCAATTTATTAAAAGTTAAATGTTTAATTTAGCTAAGGCTAGCCCATATTTAATGTAAAACCTGACATTTCATTTATGTAAGCCTCTTTGTCAGAGGTGACGCGAGATAAATATTCCACTGCTTTTGTAAGCTTTGATAAATGCTGATGTATATTGCATCTATTAAATATAAATCTGTTATATTTTAAGTTTCATATCAGTGAAAATAGAAAAAGTAATAAAACACAATGTTTTATTTCCCTTTATATCCCCTGAGCAATATTTGCCATCTTCACATTACCTGATTTGGAATAACCCACTGCTTCTGTAATTCAGCGTTTATTCTATAAGGCATAAAAGGTCTCTGTAACTGAATCAGAGTACTTTTGTACCAGATAAAAAAATAAATAAAAAAAAGAATTCCAAAGTCAGTTGATAAGTATCAAGTGATAGTGGTTTAAAAAAAAAATCAGTTGAACAGGCAGACAGTGTTTTTTTTTCCATCAGGGAAAGCCCAAAAGCTTTTACCTCTTGTGGAACAAACCTGAACGGTTTAAGTGGAACATTCTGGAAGTGATATTTTCCCGTAAAGATATCAGACTGAACCACTCCATTTTGATCGCTGCAGGAAGCCCAATTAGGCAAACTCATTTTATTCTGGAAATGTAAATACCCGAGAGATAGCAATTTACCTGCCCACATGGTTAATTTTAGCTATTGGCATATTTGTCTTCAACAAACACTCGATGCATGCATCTGAAATTGATTCCGAACCTCCAGCCCTATGCCACACAGCGTCTAATCAGTCATCAACCTGGTGGGAGGCGGAAAACAAACATCTTATCCAAACACAGTGTCTTTGAGATTTAGCAAAGTAAATCACCCCGTTTCATACGCAGCAACGAAAACAAAAATTAATGTACAGATTTAACAACTGTATTTCCTGATTGTGGATAAAGATGCAGGTAAAAACCTGTGTACTATATCAGTGGTGTGTGCTGTGCAATATTCCCACTTAAATAACACTTGTGGACATAATGCGTTATTACTAGGTAAAATTATGGGGGCCACAACTCTTGAGGTTGCAGGATCTCTTTCCAGGTAGGGCCCCAGCATTCTACATTTACGCAGGGTACGTTGCTCCTGTAAATATTTAACTGTATGAATGGATTGTATGTAATAGAATGTGAGCTGTGCATATTGATTTAGATAAGGCTGTGTGCTAAATGCCTGAATGTGTGGTGTGTACAAGGCTTTGTGGTGGTTGGTGGAGGCTGTGTCTCCAATCTATGGAACTTTGACTTCCAACTGCAAGGCGTAAAGAATTTGAACGATTTCTAACTTCTTTTCATTAGAGCAGGGTTTGGCACCTAAGCCAATATTGTAACAATTCAGTATGAACAAAAAGTATTAGGCTATGTTGTGATGGGAGCTTCCCTTGCAGTGCTGCTGGGTGGCTCGTCTTGTTAAGTCACTGTTCCAGTGCATTAATGGACCCACGGTCTGGTGTCTGTTAAGGCACTATTCCAGTGTGTGGATGGGCCTCACGGTCTGGTGTCTGTTAAGGCACTGTTCCAGTGTGTGGATGGACCCACGCTCTGGTGTCTGTTAAGGCACTGTTCCAGTGCATTAATGGGCCCACGGTCTGGTGTCTGTTAAGGCACTGTTCCAGTGCATGGATGGGCCTGTCAGTCTGCTGTCTGTTAAGGCACTGTTCCAGTGCGTGGATGGGCCCCATGGTCTGGTGTCTGTTAAGGCACTGTTCCAGTGCATGGATGGGCCCCACGGTCTGGTGTCTGTTAAGGCACTGTTCCAGTGCGTGGATGCCCCATGGTCTGTGTCTTAAGCATGTTCCAGTGCTGATGGCCCCACGGTCTGGTGTCTGTTAAGGCACTATTTCAGTGCATGGAAGGGGCCCACGATCTTTGGGGTCCATTTTGCATTGCGTGCAAGCCATTGCAGGTTATGAAATAGTATGAATTCTCATCTGCGTCACTTTCCTATGATAGCAAAATGACTCGCACGTCACTTTTCTGACAACAGCAGCCTCTGCAGGGTATAAATTGTGCAGTTGTCACCCTGGGAAGGAGAGCTAATACCAGCTAGTTTGACAAGATCTCATTGCGCACCAGCGGCACCTGCTGGTCAGTCTTGTCCTACACATGAAATATCTTCCTGTGACTGAAGTCTGTGTGAGCCTGTCTTGCTTGCTTTAGTGGAGCAAACATGCTCGTCTGTACCTGACTGTATGTTTCAGTCTCTCTTTGCTTTGCCAGGAATGTCGTGGCACAGGTGGCCGATTTCCCCAAATATGGAAGACAACAACAGCTAGTGAAGTCACGCCAAAATTGCATGCTTAGTTTAATTTTGGGGCAATGCTTGTGTTCAAGCAAATTTGGAAGGAAATTAATGGAAAAAAATAAAAATAGTCTTGGAGGCGGTCTCCATCAGCAGGACAGAGTGTGGCTGCTGGAAATGTTCGCAGTCGATTTGCTGTCTTCTGCTGCCGTCGCCTAATTTGCATGTGTGCATACGAAAACGAGTGTGAACAGCAGGACAACAAAACCGGATACGAAGAAACCTCTGTGCAAACGTATCAGTGGCTGTTTGAAACCTGTGACCCCCCCCCCCAATGATTGATACAGTTATTAATTATTCAGTTATTGTTCCGTAACGCCGCCTGCAATCTCTCGGTAAACTGCAGTACGGCTCCTCTCCCCTCGCTTCCATCTCGGGTTTCGGGCTTCTCTGCACCGCCGTTGATGATTTGCCCCCCTCACCCCAGCGTTTGCAACCCGAGTGGTAGCACGGGGCAGGAGAACACTTGAGAAGGCCTCCGGCTGCCGTGGCCTTTCTGTCTGCGGTCGTGTTTCCCTCTTCTGCGCTGCAGCCGGGACACGATAATCAGGTTCATGACTGAAATCCGACAAGTTGGTGAAATCAAAGACACCACCTTCGGCCCCCACGTGCAGGCAAAAACATCCAGCTGCGGTTAGGCAGGAGAGGGTTGGAGCGGCTGGTGCTATAGGCCTAGTACAGGGGAGAGTTACTGTGGTATGGAGAAGTGTTTGAGCAGCACAGAACCTGCTGGTGCTATAGTACAGGGGAGAGTTACTATGGTATGGAGAAGTGTTTTAGAGGCCCAGAACCTGGTTGTACTATAGTACAGGGGAGGGTTACTGTGATATGGAGAAGTGTTTGAGCAGCACAGAACCTGACCGTACTGTAGTACAAGTGAGGATTACTGTGATATGGAGAAGTGTTTGAGAGGCCCAGAACCTGGTTGTACTATAGGTCAGAGGAGAGTTACTGCGATATGGAGAAGTGTTTGAGAGGCCCAGAACCTGGTTGTACTATAGGTCAGAGGAGAGTTACTGTGATATGGAGAAGTGTTTGAGCAGCCCAGGAGCTGGTGCTATAGTACAGGGGAGAGTTACTGTGATATGGAGAAGTGTTTGAGCAGCCCAGGAGCTGGTGCTATAGTACAGGGGAGAGTTACTGTGGTATGGAAGTGTTTGAGCAGCACCAGAGCTGGTGCTATAGTACAGGGAGAGTTACTGTGATTGGAGAAGTGTTTGAGCAGCCCAGAGCTGGTGCTATAGTACAGGGAGAGTTACTGTGATATGGAGAAGTGTTTGAGCAGCACAGAACCTGCTGGTGCTATAGTACAGGGGAGAGTTACTGTGGTATGGAGAAGTGTTTGAGCAGCCCAGGAGCTGGTGCTATAGTACAGGGGAGAGTTACTGTGATATGGAGAAGTGTTTGAGCAGCCCAGGAGCTGGTGCTATAGTACAGGGGAGAGTTACTGTGATATGGAGAAGTGTTTGAGCAGCACAGAACCTGCTGGTGCTATAGTACAGGGGAGAGTTACTGTGGTATGGAGAAGCGCTTGAGCAGCCCAGGAGCTGGTGCTATAGTACAGGGGAGAGCTGGTGCTATAGTACAGGGGAGAGTTACTGTGATATGGAGGCACCCTTGTGGCAGCCATTTTTCTGTTTATCTTCCATTTTGAGTTTGTCTCCCTGCAGCAGAATCCCCATAATGCCTGTTCCCATAATGGATCCTGTGAACAATGCTATAGCACGGGACGAGGGCAGTGTGGTAGTAAACATTATGGCTGGGATTGTGTAGGTCTGGGTTTCTCTGCTCAGCCACTCAAACCTAATCCTAAAGCGTTCAAAGAATCTCGGGCTGCTGCAGTGACCTCATAGGGTATGGCCCGTAGGAGGTCGTTGGGCATTTATGTGAAGGGTGCTTATGGATTGTTATGAGGTTGCCAGGGCGATCGCTCAATTCGACAGGGGCAGTGGCTCTTCCTCTGTTCACACAATGGAGTCAGATGGGATTAAAAAAAAAACAACTTCTGTATGTAATTCTGGGTTCACCTGCGATTCGCGCCCCCCAGACAGTATCTAGTGTCAGTGGCAGTGCGCCGTGGGGACTGTTACTAGGATACAGGCCCGGGACCAGGCCCTTGGGGCAGACGCAGCCTGTTGTGCGCAGAACAATATTGCACAGATTACATCTGTGTGTCTGTGCTGCTAACAACGTTAAGATGTCATTCACAAAATTTGGGCCGCAGTGCCGGTCCTCCCCCACTGACTGCCGGGCCCTGGATGGCCCTGTGATGTGACTCAAGTTCTCATTCTGCTTTCATCTGTCTTGGTCTCTTTTAAATTTATATTTAGTGATTATGCTGTTTATTAGTAGCATGTGAACCTAAAAAATGAGCATACATATTTCACACACCGTAAAGGCACTGAGCTCGTTATGCTGCCTAGTGTATTATAAATGTTGTGTGTAGATAGTTTTATCATAGAAGATGTACACAGTTATTGTATTTATTTGAAATATTTGCACATAATTTTAGCCAAATGTACAGGTAAAAAAAAAAAAAAAAATCTGCGAACAGTTGTCTTGTTGGATGATAAATATGGAGTTTAGAGCGTTCTGAGGTTGCATTGGCTGCGTGCGTCCAGTAGATGGAGCTCTAATTTAAATCTCTCATTTTTTCAGACCGGCTCTCCCATCAGAGAAGATGCTTCCCCTAGAGAACCGCTGGTAAGGCCACACCGCGCACGGGCTACACAATGACCCGGGTAACGCCATGCAGTATTAATGACCCGCGCAGTATTATATACCCTCTGGTCTGCAAAACACACCTAAAACGCACTCAGTCGCCCATCATAAGATCACTCCCTATCCGATCCCTATTCATCGCCGTGGAGCGGCTCTGCTTCGTACCCGCTCCCTGGCTGGGCCCTGGCCAGTCACAGTGTACATGCACTCTGACCTCCCACAAACCCTCCTGCAGCTGCTTCTTAAGGGGGATATTTGTTTGAATTCCCTGTACTGACATTTATACAATGTCTCTGTTGTAATGTAATTTGTAACATGTTATATGTCTTTGTGTTATCTTTGTATTTGTTTGTCTGTCTATCTATCTATCTATCTATCTATCTGTTTGCCTATCCGTCTGTCTATCTATCTGTGTATCTGTGTGTTTTACAGTGAAAAGCGTGTAATTAATTATTACTCATAGATGGGTTTTGGGCCTTCACCTGTTTTAAGACAAAAGTAGAATGCAAGTGGCCGTATGTTACAGTATAATATTATAATAAGACTCCAGCCAGACAAAGTCCTGAGTAGTCAAAGATGCATTTGGGTCACTGTGACACTTCCTGCTCTGGCGCATTGGATATGGGTGTTGTAACTCCACACAAAGCCAGTTTAGAGGTACCCCGAAAATGCTTTGGCGGTCCGGGAGCATCACCGCGCTTCCCTGCCCGGCCCGTTCGCTCCCTTTTCAATTTCGCGAGCACGCGTCCCTGCTCCTGCTCGCTCCTGCTCTCTCCTGCTCTCTCCTGCTCTCTCCTGCTTGCTCCTGCTCTCTCCTGCTCTCTCCTGCTCTCTCCTGCTTGCTCCTGCTCTCTCCTGCTCTCTCCTGCTCGCTCCTGCTCTCTCCTGCTCGCTCCTGCTCTCTCCTGCTCTCTCCTGCTCGCTCCTGCTCGCTCCTGCTCTCTCCTGCTCTCTCCTGATCGCCCCTGCTCGCCTGATTTAAATCTGCGGATTATTGGCTCTCTCCGCGGGTCTGTCGCTGTGTGCGCCCTGTCCGGGCGTGCTCTTAGCTACCCGCTGAAAAGCAGAAAAACCCCGATTATCGGGGTCCTGATTCCAAACGGGATGACAAGTTTTCCTCCCCCCACCCAAGCCCCCCCGGCCCCCCCCCCCCCCCCCCCGCACCCCCCAGTCTTTGATGAGCTGCTCTTACCCAGTTAAGTGGATTATTACAGCACAGCATAATTCCTGTCACAAGGCATTATTTGGACGAGGTGAATAATTGAAATTTGTGTCTGAAAGGATTTCAGCGGGCCGGGAGGAAGGGGGCTGGTGGCGGGGGTTCGAGGGAGGCGGGGACACCAGTCACGTTAACGGGTTCTGACTCACCTTGGCGGGAGTGGCGGGGGCCTTTTGCGGCGGGGCGGTCGGGCCGGGGGTGGGGGTGAGGGTGGGGGTGGTGGGGGGGGGCGGGGGTGCCCCGGGACACCCTGGCTCGGGCGGGTTTGGGGCGTGCGGTTTGTCAGAAGGCCTCCGTGGCGGTGCTGGAACGCCGCGTCTCAGCGAGAGAGAGAGAGCGCTCACTGATTCACGCTCTGACACTCGCCTCCGGGGCTGTCCTTCCTCTGCCTCTCCGTCTCGTCTCTCCTCTCTCTCGCCCTTCTTCCTTCTCTCGCTCCGTTTCTGGACTCTGAGTATGCGTGCGTGTGTGCTTGCATGTGCGTGCAGACGTGAGTGTGTGTGTGTGCGTGCGTGCAGTCGTGCATGCATGTGTGCGAGTGCGCTTGCATGCGTGCCTGTTTGCACGTGTGTGAGTGTGTGAGTGTGTGCGTGTGCGCGTGAGTGTGTGAGCGGGTGTGTGCGTGTGTGAGCGTGTGTGTGTGTGTGTTTGGGAGGGGTCTCTATTGAGGCCTGAGCAGTTCTGTCTGGGTTTTGCTCAGCTGACAGACTGGGGCAGGTATGAAAGCGCGATTCGGCAGTGTGGCCGGGGTGGGGGGGCGGGGGGGGCGGGTGTGTGGGGGCCAGGCCTTTGCGTCCTGCAGCGGGGGTGGGGTAGAGGGGCGGGTCTGCTGCACAGCTGCCCCTGCGGGACGACCCCCCCCCCCCCCCCCCAGCTGGCCTGGCCTGCTGTGTCTCTACAGCGCGCTTCAAATATCACTGGCCTCCCGTTGAAAGAGTTCGGAGGTGTGGGGAGGGGGGGGCGGAGGGGGCGGAGGGGGGCGGTATAAAAGAAAAAAAAAGTTGTCAAAAGAACATCCCGGTCTCACAGCAACTTCAAAAGCCCTTCTTCCCCAGGATATTAAGCGACTGTGATGAAAAATTTAGCGCGCGTTAAAGAAGCGCTTTGAAGTGATCTGTTTTGGCTCCATCGTCTCCGAGTTTCCGGAGCCCCTCTGCTAGCAGCCACACTGTGTGGAGAGGGAGAATACACACACTCACACACACACACTCATATACACACACGCGCAAACACGCAAACATACGCACATACACACATACATACACACACACACACACACACACTCACACACACACACATACACATACACACTCATACACACACACACACACACAACACACCCCCTCACACACACACACACTCACACACACACACACACACACACACACACACACACACACACACTCCACACACACACACACCACACACACACACACACACACATACACCATACACACACCACACACACACCACACCACACGCACACACACACACACATCACACACACACAACCACACAACACACACACACACACAACACACACCATACACACACACACCACACCACACACAACATACACACACACCACCACACACACCACTACACACACACACATACACCATCACACACACATCACACACACATACACACATACACAAAACCAACACACTACAACACAACACACAACACACACACACACACACACTGGGTGCTGGATACTGGCTGGTGAGATGCCAGTGTTAACCTTACAGCCTGTGGCATCGGCCGAGAGATCTTACAACTATAACAATAAAACAGTTCTGCCCTCTCTCTCTGTCTCTCTCGCTCTCTTGCTCTCTCTCTTCCTCCTTTTTCTCTTTCTTCTCTGCCTCTATCTGCTTATTCTCCCACCCCCCCTGGGAACACATCTGTTGCTCATATGTTGGTATAGAAAACAGTATCTCTTCTGTGGAGACGATATCAAACAACAGCGATGGCGGGAAGAGCGGGGCCCCGATTGTGTTCCGCAGCGCTCTGTTCTGTGTTCCTCAGCGCTCTGTTCTGTGTTCCTCAGCGCTCTGCTCTGTGTTTCTCAGCGCTCTGTTCTGTGTTCCGCAGCGCTCTGTTCTGTGTTCCGCAGCGCTCTGTTCTGTGTTCCTCAGCGCTCTGTTCTGTGTTCCTCAGCGCTCTGTTCTGTGTTCCTCAGCGCTCTGTTCTGTGTTCCTCAGCGCTCTGTTCTGTGTTCCGCAGCGCTCTGTTCTGTGTTCCGCAGCGCTCTGTTCTGTGTTCCTCAGCGCTCTGTTCTGTGTTCCTCAGCGCTCTGTTCTGTGTTCCTCAGCGCTCTGTTCTGTGTTCCTCAGCGCTCTGTTCTGTGTTCCTCAGCGCTCTGTTCTGTGTTCCTCAGCGCTCTGTTCTGTGTTCCTCAGCGCTCTGTTCTGTGTTCACTCAGCGCTCTGTTCTGTGTTCCTCAGCGCTCTGTTCTGTGTTCCTCAGCGCTCTGTTCTGTGTTCCTCAGCGCTCTGTTCTGTGTTCCTCAGCGCTCTGTTCTGTGTTCCTCAGCGCTCTGTTCTGTGTTCCTCAGCGCTCTGTTCTGTGTTCCTCAGCGCTCTGTTCTGTGTTCCTCAGCGCTCTGTTCTGTGTTCCTCAGCGCTCTGCTCTGTGTTTCTCAGCGCTCTGTTCTGTGTTCCTCAGCGCTCTGTTCTGTGTTCCTCAGCGCTCTGTTCTGTGTTCCTCAGCGCTCTGTTCTGTGTTCCGCAGCGCTCCGTTCTGTGTTCCTCAGCGCTCGTTCTGTGTTCCGCAGCGCTCTGTTCTGTGTTCCGCTGTGTTCCTCAGCACTCTGTTCTGTGTTCCGCAGCGCTCTGTTCTGTGTTCCGCAGCGCTCCGTTCTGTGTTCCGCAGCGCTCTGTTCTGTGTTCCTCAGCACTCTGTTCTGTGTTCCGCAGCGCTCCGTTCTGTGTTCCTCAGCGCTCTGTTCTGTGTTCCGCAGCGCTCTGTTCTGTGTTCCGCAGCGCTCTGTTCTGTGTTCCTCAGCACTCTGTTCTGTGTTCCTCAGCGCTCTGTTCTGTGTTCCTCAGCGCTCTGTTCTGTGTTCCTCAGCGCTCTGTTCCGTGACCCGGGCCGCGGGCTTCGTCCTTTACCACACCTCCGTCTCTGCAAATGGCTCCTGCCTGAGTGTGGAAATGAACACTGGGAATACTGGGGAGCGTGGAGAAGTTTGAGGATGAATTATTCAGCTCGGGAGGGGGGGCGGAGGAGGGGGTTGTGGGGGGGGTAACGGTGGCTAATAACGGCCGTAAACGGGCGCTGGCCGCTCCCGGGGAGCGCGGGCGGCAGTTTAGCCGGCCGGGGGAGCGATCCGGCGGCCCCCTTTTTCCTTTTTTCTGCTCTTTGTTCATTACTTTAATTGTGATTGTAATCCTTTATTGGAGGTGCCTCCAGTAAAGGTGAGTTATGTGCGGCGCGGGATCGCGGCCGGCGGGATATTTCATGATTATTGGCCAGGACGGTCACTAGGTGGCAGCGAGAGCTTTTTTTTTTTTTTTTCGCGGCGGCCGGTAATTGCGGGGGTGAGAGCGGGGGTGAGGGATGAGGCGGGGGGGGGGGGGTTTGGGGGTTCGGGTCCGGCTGCCTCTAACGCACGCCGACATCGCGCAGGCAGGAGAGAGAGGAGGAGGGTCACCGCTAAGTAGCCCCCCTTGGCGTAGCCCCCCCCCCCCCCAAACCCCCTCGCGTCAGCCGGTACGCCACCCTGAGGTTGCGCTCTGCGTTACATGATGGCGGTCAGGCCCGGACAGCCACACACCGTTTGGTGATAAGTGCCCGAAATTAAAGCTAGTATGAGCGGAACCTGTTCTACACGAACATGGTTTTTCCGCCCCCCCCGCGAAGTGATGGGGTGTTGCGTTTCGGTTTTTTTGCGGCGGGTCCTGGCCGGTGACATCACGGCGGCGTTGGTTCTAGCGTTGGCGGTGTCGGCGGGCACTGGGACGGCTGCTCGGTCGCGCCCTCCCCCCCCACCCCCCCGCACCCCGGCGCCCCTGATCCCAGCCTAATGACGCGGCGTTGTTAGCGGCTCCCTCTCGCCCCGGCCTGTTCCAGTCACTGCTTAATGATACAGGAAGGGCCTGCTGTTTTATTGTTGCTGTGTTGCAGTTTTATCCCCCCCTCCTCTACCCCCCCCCCCCGCCTCCTCAGGAGGACTCCGTATGAAATTTTCACTGTCATGTCCAAGGACGAGCGGCGCGGGGTCAGCTAATTGCTTTTATGATTATGATTTCAGCGTCAGATTTATCGTGCGTGCTCGCCGCGCCAGCGAGCCGCGCCGCGCGGCGTCGCGCGGAGAGGGGGGAAGAGGCTCCTCCCCGCTTTCGGAAAATGAGTTTACGGCTCCCGGCTCGGGCCCCCTCGCCTCCGAGCCGGCTCGCGCCCCGCGCCCGCGCCCCGCCCCGCTTTGACTCATTACGCCAGGACGGAGGTGAATCACGCTCTCGCCCGCCCGCTCGCTCGCTCTCTCTCTGCTCTCTTCCTGTAAGCGGAGAAATTCCCCCGCTCGGCCACCGGGCGCGCTTTCCCTCTGCCTCTCGCTCCGACCCCCGCGCTCGTTTCGCACTCTCGCACGTTTCTCCGGCTTGTGATTAATTTTGCGGCGTCAGAATTGCGTGACGCACGCGAAAGAAAGGTTGACACAATCCCGGAAAGTTCTGTCTCTGATTGAACTGTTAAAAAAAAGAACGGGGTTTTCCCCCGACCTGTCATATTTCACATTTTGTGTCATTCTGAGCTTTTTGGTTTTTTTTGAAAACATCTCTTTAGGTGGCGGTTGCCCAAAGTGTAAATTACCTGCGTTTTCATGCCAAGTTCAGGCCTGTATGTTTTGAGACGGAGGTTACCGTTCAGTCTTTGACAGTCTCATGAATGCCTCGTACTCCGAGCGAAACAGGATCAGGGGTTCCAGCTCCCCAGTGATGTCATTCACAAGGTCAAAGGCCGGGGTCTTTGCTCGCATGAAACTTCAGCTCCTTTTTTAAAAACTAATTTCCTTGTACTCTACAATCTGCTACAATTAGCGCATATTTCATACTCATTTCCTGCCAGTTTAGCCGACGTGCATGCTCCTAAATCCGGCAGGTCGTCCTCCGCGTCCTCAGCTGTGACAGATTCCGGTGACAGATTTGCCAAGTTGGCGGTACGGTGATGACAGCCGGCAGAGGTGCGGCAGAGTGTTTTGGGCCAGTAGATCCGCTAGTCTTATTGAGTGAGAAGAATGCAGTTACGCACGAGACAGACCTAAAATATGCCGGTCAGAGATGACCGGACTTGTGCGTTATATTAACATTTGAGCGCTACGTTAAAAAAAAAACTGTGTGTTCTCACTGATTCACACGTTTTAGGCAAACCTGTATTTTTTGCTGCTGCCTGTTTTTTTTTTTTTTTTGTGTGTGGAGAAGGGCAGCGTAATTATATATATTTAAACATTGTCTTTGGGATAAAAAAAAAAAAAATTCTGCAGACCCTGCAGTTAAGAGAGACAAACCAGATGTTAAAGACAGACTTTAGCAGGAGATGTTTGCCGAGGTTTATGCACGCCTCAGTTTCAGTGGCACCAAGTTAAACTTTTTCAGTCCTCTGCTATCGGTGTGTCCCACACAATGGCCTTTATGAGATGAAGAGGTGGTTCAGGTTTGAGCAGAGGGCCCTGGAGTGTCGCACTGAACAGTCTTATCTTAACACAGATTTGTCACTATGTGTAGAGCATCTTGGAGATGTGAGATGATGGCCTGGTGAGGCAATGGCGAGTGAGAGGTTACCGTGGATACTTGGGGGGGGGGGGGGACTGTGAGGGAACTGAAGAGAGGGGTATGAGGTCAGGACCAGGAGGCGATCATGGAGGAAACGAGCGCCCAGCGGGGATGTGGGGGGGGGTTATGGGGGGGGCGGGGGGGGCAGACGTTGGGTCTGGCCCGTGGGCGGGCACAGCTGCCTCTCGCCCCACCGTTTCTGCTGAACGCTGAATTCTGGGAGTCGGGATGGGTCGTCCTGGAACACGCTGCGTTTTAATAGGACGTTTGAACCCCCCGTGGGAAGGTCCAATTAGATTTGTCAGATGAGTCAGAAGCGATCAGCGTGAGAGGCTTCTCCCGAGTGACTCACCACCAGCACGTCTCTGCCACAGGGCTGGTTCACCAGTACCCTCTACTGGGAGGGTAACCCCAGCAAGGAGCACCAAGCCCTGCTCCTCACTCCCAACCCCCACCCCCACCCCTCACCACCAGCACGTCTCTGCCACAGGGCTGGTTCACCAGTAACTTCAACTGGGCGGCTAATCCCAGTAAGGAGCACCAAGCCTGCTCCTCACACTCCCAACCCCCACCCCCCACCACCTCACCACCAAGCACGTCTCTGCCACAGGGCTGGTTCACCAGTAACTTGCAACCCAGCGGCTAATCCCAGTAAGCAGCACCACACCACACTCCTCCACTCCAACCCACACCCCACCGCCCCTCACCCACTCACCCCCACCCCAGACACTCTCTGCCACGGGCTGGTTCACCAGTAACTTCAACTGGGCGGCTAATCCCAGTAAGGAGCACCAAGCCCAACTCCTCACTCCACCCCACCCCACCCCACCAGCACCGCACACACCCCACGCCACCCCCCAACAACCCCCCCCAACAGCACACCCACCATCGGCGCCGTGCAAGTCAACGTAATTACGAACACTGATCTCATATCAAAATGTAAATTTGATGTAAATTTCCGTTTTATGCTAACACACGTGCACATTGTATGTTTCTTAATGAAGAGAGCGGGGGGAGGGAAATAGGGCTGATGAGCCTATTTTGATTTACAACAACAAAATTCACAATTTCACCATTTTGTTATAGATTTATTGCGGATAAGACTGCAGTTTTAAAGGGGGAAAAACGACAGGTTTTTTGGAAATATCAGGACTGTTTTCTGAGTATAGCGTGTCGCTATGCTAGTGACAGTTTTGGAGAAGCACGGGGACTGTTTGTATTACAGTGTGTGTCCAGGCTGCTGAATCACGGGGCCTAGCTGGCGCGGGGAAGCCTGGGCCCGTTAGTGCTGAAATAGCCCACCTGCGGTGGCTCGCGGCTGGATGCGCCCCTTGTGCGCAGGCTCTGATAAACCCCCCCGCAGACCCTCAAATCCCCGGCCACAGCGAGGCTTCCCCGTTGCCGAGCAGCCTGAGCGGTTCGGCTGGTTACCAGGCACCTTTCCTGTGCTGCGTAGCTGGGCACATGAAGGTGCCCTGGCATTGTTCATGGGTCCAGCTCGTTGTGACCTGACTCTGAGTGGTGTGTGACTATGAGCGGTGTGTGTGACTCTGAGTGGTGTATGACTGAGTGTTGTGTGACTCTGTGTATTGTGTGACTCTGTGCGGTGTGTGACTCTCTGTATTGTGTAAGCTGACTTGCATTGTGTGGCCATAGAGCCCTGCGTGAGATTTGTGAACTCTGTTTTTTATTTTCTATTTTCTGTTTTTCTAGCATATCCATTCATACTTCTCATATTTGAACTCTGTGATTATGCAGAATTTATTAGTTTAATTTGTATGTAGAGTATATTTGGAGAACCTTTTAATCCTTACAAATGCATTGCTGTAAACAATATGGCAGCAGAACAGTAATTTTCCATTCTGCTGTGACTTAGTGAACTGTGTCATTATGCAGTTTGCCTGAAAGATGACAAAAAATATGACAATTTTTAATTACAGCCTAGGTTTTTTTTTTCTGTGACGCGTCTGGGAAAGCAGTCTGCACTGGGTTGCACGTGCTGTATGCTCGGAACATACCAACTTTACTTCGTAATTGTAGCCACTCGATTTTATGTGAGCTACTCCCACCCCACCCCTCCCCGCCAATCCGCGCCCCCCCCAACCCCCCAGTCCGTGTCCGGACTCACGGCCGTGCCAACCCCCCGGTTTGTGTGTGACAGGAAGTCTCAGGGACAATCAGGAGATACCTCCCCTGTCAGGGCTGCTCATCCTGCTCTCGGCCTCCAATGTCACTTTCAAGGCATAATTACACAAGTTGTGTTGATTAGTGGAAGAAGCAATTATGCCGGCTTTCCACCGTAAATGAGCAGCGCGATGCTCGCTGACTGACGGGGAAACGGCCCCACTTTAATAAGTAAATGACTATGGTAATTCAGGTATTCACACCCTCTGATTTGTCAGCATCTTTCTCATTTCAGCCCTGTCCCCTAGTTTTAATGAACAAGAGACTGATTGAGGTTTTTTCTTTTTTTTTCTCCTCGTTCTTTTTTTGTGTGCTCTCGTAACCGGCAGCTGTCGAGGACCCTTCACGTGCTCCAGGATAAGTTTCGTTTTTGAATGTTCGAGACCAAACCGCGCGGCCCCTTATTATTTAGAGGAGCTTGATTGAATAAGTAACCGTCTCGCCGCGACGGGAAAGCCGACGTTTATTTTTTTCCACGGCCTTACTTACTTACTTTAGAGCGAGACATTATTTTTAGAAGTGGGAGAAATGGCAGAAAAATGATCCTTAATTGACACGTTGGGAGAGCGCTTTATCAGGGTTCCCAGTAAGTTATTAGCCGTTAATTCATCCGTCGGCTCCCCTGCAGCGCCGGTTATTTGTTTAAATCGGGGGGATTCCCACGGTGCGTCTGTAACTACACCGCCGAAATGCCTCTCTCTGTAATTATTTAACATTACACGCTGGCTTAAAATGGTTATCAGTTGGGGAATATTAGCCGGGGACGGGGAAAGTTATTTAATCAGGGACGAGTCCTCTTCTGTGTCTGTATCCGGGAGGGGTGGTTTAGCTTCATGGTTTTTCTGTGAAATTGACTCGGATATCTTCTCTTTTATTGGAGCGAGAGTGTGTTCGGCACGGTTTCCTTGAGTAGGAGAAAAGAGGCCTGACTAGACTTTTCTACAGCAGGGGTTTTACTCTGTTTTCTGGGACGGCACTGTTCCTGGAGCCTTCGGCTGAAAAATGATACGTACTTTACCTCACTGTTATCATTAAACACGCGTGCGCATTTAAAATGTAAATGATTAGGTATTAGTTGCAGTTCCCTTGAAAGATATCTCGCATTTGCATAGTTGACTCAGGGAAGGGTACATATATACCTGTCATGCAGGTGATCAGGTATATAATATGGCTGCTAGATAAATGTTTTGTATGATTTTTCTCTCTCCATGGTTTCAACTGTTCAACATTGCTGTTAGATTGGCCGTATAAATTTGGAAATGTTTTTTTCATGTAACCATGGAATTTTCTGGAAGGTTAGTGCTTCTTTGCGGATGGCTGGTCCACTGCATATTACTTACGGCGTGTCATCTGAGCCAGTTGTTGCACGCTCGAAAATGTAGGAAAAAAGCCAACAGACGCGCGTATCCATGCAACGCGACCTACATAATGTGTCTGTCTCTCTTTACCTGAGTTAAATTTTCAAGAACGCATGAATTATTTTCAGGTTTTTTCACAGAGAATTTGTAATACGAAAATGTAATTTTAAGCTGCCGTAAGGTGTTGGATGAAACGATGACGACAGGGTGAAATGAGAGGGTTTCTAAGTGCTCTTGTAAAGCAGTGGGCTTTCTCTCACTGCTAATGCAGGAAACCCACACGCGCACGCACTCGCTCGCGCACACGTGCAGACGGAATATAATAAAATAATTTGCACTTGCACTTCACTATCCCAGCTGTAATTTATATGGATTGAATGAGTGCTGCATTGTGGGAAAAGCATGAGTGGACCAAACACTCATTTGTCACCTCTTATTAATGTTGGAATGTAAATTATGTGAAGTTATGCTTCAGAATGTAAATGCACTTTATTTCAGTCCTTTAATGCAGCTACCATTCCAATACATTAAAGGAGGGGGGGGGGGGCGGGAATGGGGGGGAGGGGAGGGGAGGGGGGGTGCGAGTTAACATAAAAATTCTGACTCTTTTCACAATCAATAATAAACACAAAAGACCATGGATGGGGGAACATTATAAAATATCTGAAGTCTAGTTCATAAATTATTGCTTGAAAATGGGCTTGTACACTAAAAATGTAAATACATTAATGTTATTAATAATGTAGTGACTAATAGTTCTATCAGGACTGTAATAGTGCTTTAATGGAATATGACAGCAAGAATGTATTAGTGTTCTTATGTTTAGATGGGACCCCACAAGACATTTATCAGTGTTTTTTTTTTTTTTTTTTTTAAAGCATACTTTTTTTTTGATTATTTTGTTAAACTAATTGCTCAATTTTTCCCAACATCTTTTGTTAGAAAAGCGTAATAGATATTAATTAATACTTGCCAGTTTCGCCCGTTTGATGAAAAATAATGAAAGGGAGCTGCTAATGGGATGCCTGCCTCGCCTCTCTCTCGCGGGGCGCGGGGCGCGGGGGGCGGGGGGCGGGGGGCGGAGATTACGGCTCTATCGGCGGGGACGGGGCAAACGGCAGCGCACCGTCGACGGGACGGGACGGGACGGGAGCGCCGTCGAAACACGCGCCGCCCCGTTAAACAGCATTTCAGAAAAAGTCTGGGAAACGGGGCCTTGGAGGTTTGGGGGGGGCGGGTGGGAGGGTAGGGTAGGCCGCGTTTCTCTGAAATTGTACATTTATTATTATTATTATTATTATTAGTTTTTTGATGTTTTGAAGATGCCCCTCCAGGAACCGTCCTGGTAGGAACGTGAACGTTCCGGAACCCTCGACCCCGGTTCCAGCGGCAGTTGTTTATCTGCTTTTGTTCCCGGTGAACCGGGCGGCGGCGGGACGGGCGCCGTTGCCGGCGGTGTTGTCGTCTCCAGCGGTGACCTGTTGCCGCTTGCTGCTTCCGGCACTAGGGGCTGCTGCAGGCTGCCGCCGCCACCGCTGCCTTGCAGCTCTGACTAAACGCCGAGCTGAAGGCCCGGGGCCACGCCCTCTCTCTGGATGCGCCGCTACGCTAGGCTACGCTACGCTAGGCTATGCTGCGTGAGTCTGTCTCCCCGCGCGGCTGGGGGAACTGGAGCTCGCTGCTCGGACTTGCAGGCGTGAAATCCCCCCTCCTCTGCCTCCGGGGCGCTCCTCCCATAGTCGTGCCTTTCACTGTGTTCTCTGCTTTTATACTGACAGACGGAAACTCTCGCATATTTGCGCCAAGATCCAAAAACCCGAGGTCTCGCACCCCGCTGGACCCCGTGGAGCTCGCTGATGAAGGCTCCCGCGCTGTTTTTCAATGTGTCGCACGTCTACAGTAGTGACTGAAGCACCAGCTCTACCCCCCCCCCCTTCCCCAGTCTGCCCCCCCCCCCCATGTGACTGTGACGTGCGCTGGCTTTCCGCTGAGTTCACACGGTCTCTCCCCCACCGTCCTGTAATCTCAGAGCGGTGCGCCGTGGTTTGGCAGGAGATTTCTGCACCCCCCGAAGGCAGTCATAAGAGGTGGGACAGCTGTCATTAAGGTGGGGCAACCTGCCTTAAAAAAAAAAGTCACACAGAGGCGGGCACATTCCACGAGGTCCGGGCAGGATGGCACAACTACGGCACACCTGGGCTGGCTTGGGTGTGCGCGTACTTAATCGTTGGTGCGGTTGGAGCCTTTGTTCCTTTCAACGGGGCAGACAGACGGACACGTTGTTTTGCCGTGTGATTCCAGTGTACCCTCCCCTCCGGGCCAGTTTCCTTTTCTGCGCGGAGACAAGGGCCAGACGAAGCGCTTTGTCCTTCGCCTCTGAAGAGCGCTGGGAGCGGTTTTCTGGTTTACGGGGAACTAGATTTGGACGTTTGTACAACAGCGGTGTTGAAACATGGAGCCATTGTCCCGTTTGCTTTTTTTTGATAGTGTTTCTCTGCGAGGCAGTGTCACCTCAGGTGGCCCTAAGCCTGGCTGTAAGGATGCATTACATTACATTACATTTATTTGGCAGACGCTTTTATCCAAAGCGACGTACAAAAAGTGCATTTCATGGTCATAGACAACTGCTAAACACAGGTTCAGCAAGGTACAATACTTATTTTGTACAGCTATTTCTAGCCAAGAACACAGTTCACACAGTGAACACTATTCTGACCTAACCTCTGCAAAGCCAACTAGGCAGAAGAGTAACATCTTTTGTTAGAAAATCGTAAATAGATACGATACATGGTTTTGGAGCTGCTGCACATGCTAGCAGCGTGGCAAAGCCGTGCGCGGTGGCTGTGGTTGTGTGCGTAACGTTAGCCTGGCACCGTAAGCCAGCTGCTGTCCGTCTGCCGTCTTCTGTGCTTCTCCCCGCAGTATCCAGAAGTTGTTGTTGATACTTGCTTAGCAGTGTCCGGCATACACAGATTAGCTGTATAAATAAAAATAGTTTGTTTCAGCGCAGGCTGATGCACATAAAAATGTCATTTGACTTGTATTGGTGCTGTAAGGCAAGAATATGGAAATGCGGTCGTTTATATGGTAAAATCGAGCTATTATTTTTCAGAAAGTTGGCAAATCTACAGAGCGCTGGGGAAATGGTGGGTGTGTCTGTCATCAGCGGAGTATTTCCGTGATCAACAACGGGCATAAAAACTCTGTAATACAAACTGGCGCTTTGGACCGGCTCCTTTGAGCTGTGCACTCGTACCCAAACTGCAGCATGTGCAGTCCCCCCGCGAAAAGCAGAGTTCCCATGGGGCTTTGTGTGGGGCGCGGAGCGGAGTGGAGGGGTGGGGCCAGGGGAGGGTTGTGGGTGGGGCTGGTCTGGTTTCAGGCGTAGAGTGGGGCTTGTAGGCCCCCCTGATAGACCACACAGAGCAGGGCTGGTCTGGTTTCAGGTGTAGAGTGGGGCCTGTAGTCCTCCCTGATAGAGCACACAGAGCAGGGCTGTTGTGCTGTGTTTCAGGTGTTGCCAGGTTTGAGGCCCCCCTGATAGACCACACAGAGCAGGGCTGGTCTGATGTCAGGTGTATGGCAGAGCTTGTAGGCCCCTCTGATAGACCACACAGAGCAGGGCTGGTCTGATGTCAGGTGTATGGCAGAGCTTGTAGGCCCCTCTGATAGACCACACAGAGCAGGGCTGGTCTGATGTCAGGTAGGTGGTTGAGTCAGGAGCTTGTAGGCCCCTCTGATAGACCACACAGAGCAGGGCTGGTCTGATGTCAGGTGTATGGCAGCGCTTGTAGGCCCCCCTGATAGACCACACAGAGCAGGGCTGGTCTGGCGTCAGTCCAGTCTGCGGTGGGTCATCGGTCCATCAGATCATCACATACCTTCAGTCACACCTGTGGGTACGACCTGCAGCACCACACTTAAATGACTATCAGCTGTTCTTGCTTCTTTAATTAAGTCAGACCCTGTACCCGGGCACACACTGTATCGCACTTGCTTTACTTTGTTTATCGCGGGTGTGGCACCTTACTGCTCTTTGTCTCCCTAATCATGTGTTATGCCATGTGTGAGCGTGTGTGTGAGAGTTTGCGAGTGTGAATGTGTGTGTGTGTGTGTGTGTGAGTTTGCAAGTATGTGTGTGTGTGTGTGTGTGAGAGTATGTGAGTGTGAGTGTGTGTGTGCGCGCCTGTCCCCTTGTGTGTGTGTCTTCCCCCCCCTGAGTTCAGACAGAGCTTCTCCGTTGGGAATGTGGAGAGTGGCATTGTCATGTGTTTTCTGTGTCAAGGTCGGCAGAAAATGTCAGAACAGGTGTGTGTCTGTCACTGAGCAGCCTGCCAGCTCAGCTCGACCCCCCCCCCCACCCCTCACCGTCCCCCCCCCGTCCCCAACTTAACATGCCACAGCGTGACACTGGAGCAGCGCGTGTCATGTCTCTGTCTTAGCACCAGGGTCCCATTAAATCACCACTCGCACTCTTCCACCACTCGCCCTGCGTGTGTGATAGCAAGAGCCAGAGCCAACACCCCCCCCACCCCCCGACTCCTCTTTCCAAACTACAGACAAGTACCACATTCTCACTCTCCTGCCCTTGGGTTTGGGGTCAAAGGTCGATTTGGCTCCCACCCCCTTAGCGCACTGTTCGTCATACGGTACCACTCCGAGCTGGCGGCCTTCCCACCTCCACGGCGTCCAGTGGCCATTGGCCGGCAGTCCGGCTTAAATAAAGACCGCTTACACGGCGTCCAGTGGCCATTGGCCGGCAGTCCGGCTTAAATAAAGACCGCTTACACAGCGTCCAGTGGCCATTGGCCGGCAGTCCGGCTTAAATAAAGACCGCTTACACAGCGTCCGGTGGCCATTGGCCGGCAGTCCGGCTTAAATAAAGACCGCTTACACAGCGTCCGGTGGCCATTGGCCGGCAGTCCGGCTTAAATAAAGACCGCTTACACAGCGTCCAGTGGCCATTGGCTGGCAGTCCGGCTTAAATAAAGACCGCTTACACAGCGTCCAGTGGCCATTGGCCGGCAGTCCGGCTTAAATAAAGACCGCTTACACAGCGTCCGGTGGCCATTGGCCGGCAGTCCGGCTTAAATAAAGACCGCTGTTAACATGGCAGAGCTGTCGCACCGGCAGTCAGGTGATGCAAAATGTGTACGCACGGCTATTGGCTATAGTACACAAAGCGTATGAAGTCATTGTTTTTTTTTTTTCGGCACGGCCAATCAGAGCCTCTGATTTCCAGGTTGATGTTAACGAGCGCTTGCTGTCCCGTAACACTCGACAGCGAATCCAAACAGTCGTGCGCGTTTGAAACTGAAATGGGTTCTGTTCTCATTTCAGCCCTTTGTTTTGAGACAGGTGAGCCAGGTCTGAGGAGTTCAGGAGAGGTGAGCGTTGAGGGGAGTCGGGCGAACGAATGTCCTCGTTATACGGGTTCCCCTTTAAAATCTGTCTTTACTGGGGCCTCAGGGCATCTGTGAGGGCTCTGTGGACATTGGCACTGGCTGAAGGTTTTTTCTCCCTCACCGATGTAGGCTTGTCAAGTGGCACCTGTCCGGGCACTGTGGCTATACTCCGTCTTTACTGCTTTCCTGACTGTGTGTGCTGCCGTTAGCAACCAGCTGAGTTTGCGGTGGTTAGGAACCCTTGATCTTAAATGGCCAAGAGACCAAGCCTGGCCTTTTTGGGGGGTGTATGTTCACTCTGTCACCGTGGTAATCGCAGGGGGCGTATTTTCGATTTCACCCACTTGCTAAAATCGAGTAGCAAGACCTGCTACGGGTTTTCCCTTTGTCCCACCGTCGGGGGGCTGTCCCGTTGACGCGAGAGGCGTGCCTGTGTGTGTGTGTGTGTGTGTGTGTGTGTGTGTGTGTGTGTGTGTGTGTGTGTGTGTGTGTGTGTGTGTGTGTGTGTGCCGCAAGCGTGATATTCCTCCCAACAGCTGCGTCAAACTGAAGCCTGATCTTCATAGACGGGTGTAAATGGCGGAGGAGCTGAAATCCGGATTTCTGTCTCGGTCGTGAATCATCGTCGCGCGGCTGTTTTTTTTTGGGGCAGGTATGCCGAAGAACCGGAAAGCTTTGGCTCGGCTTCTCGGGAAACGGGATTCTTTTAACAGACGCGCGTTTCTGAACTCCCGCAGCGGCGGCGGCCATCACGAGCACCCGTGTTTTTTATTTTTTAATCGGAACCGTTTTTTGATGTTCTCGTTTAGGGTGGGGTCGTGTTTTTTTGTTTTTGTGCCAGCGCAGGTAAACAGGCTTTTTTCTGTGTGTAGAGCCGTCAGACGGACCTTTGTTGGAAAGTCCCTTTCATTTCGTGGCCGGGGCAGAAAGGGGGGGGGTAACGATAAGCCACAAGGCAGGTGTGTCTCAGAGGCCCCCGCAGTGAGCCCGGTCCAGGGTTCCACCCTCTCACCTGCAAATCAAAGAGCTCCACTGCTGCTGTTCTGCTGCGCATCTGCCGTGCCCTAATCTGCACAGGCTGTTTCAGGTGAGCTGTAGAGACGGCTCGCCTTCTCACCTGGTTTGGTCGCAAGCCGATGTTCTTCTGAAGGTACAGCACGGACTTGGTTCTCCTGTCCCGTCAAATAAGGTCTCACCTGCGTCCGGATGCTTCTTGGTGCTTCTGAGTCAGCCTCGTGTTCGTACACTTTATGAATATTGGAGGTTTCGAGCGTTTTCCTCCTCTTCCCCAGCCACCCCAAAGTTTTCTGTGTGTCTGTGAGGGTGACGGGGGCGGGGAGGGGGGGTGGCCGTCACGTGGTGCGCACCCGCACCCACCCCCACCCCCGCCGATCATGCGGCCCTGATTTTCGGCTGAGCACCTCTTTAAACGCCGGGCCCCGCTGTGTCGGGTCGCGCCTAATCGGTCCTGACAGCGCTGGCTGTGGGAGAGCGAGCCCCTGCCTGCAGCGCCGCCCTCCGCCAGTAGATGGCGGTGTTAATCTTCAGTGGCTGAGCCCGGGCGCTGGGCTGGCTGCTCCGCTCCGCTCCGTGGTGCTTGCGCAGGGCAGGGTCACCCTGCCAGAGGGTCGTGCCACCAGCCCTTACCCTTTCGGGGGCCGCGCCGTTTGCTGATCTGAGACTGGATGATTAGCGCTTCTGTTTTTGTGGAGGAAGAGGGAAGGAAGTGGCAGCCATTAGGTCTGTAGTTGAGAGAGGAATCTAAATACAGTAATTGATTGTTGACTGTGGAGTCTCCATTGTTGCGTCAAACTCTAAAGGGAATCTGTATATCAAATAAAAAGGGGGGATAGAGACATCATGTGCTCAAAAAAAAAAAAACCAGGCCCTGGTGAACTCCAGGTGTTGCAAGGTGCTCTTGAAGAATAAGACTGCAGTAGTCTAACATAGAAAATAACAAATAAAAACTTCAGGCACTCTTGTGCAGAGTAGAAATTAGTAAAGAGCATTTATTGAAATAAAACTTAAAACGGCGACTGGTTTTCAACCACACTAGGTCTTCCTCAGGGCGGGGCTAGAGAGGGTGTCTCCGCATGCCAGGTGCTGCCCCGCCCCTGGTTCTGTGTCTCTCTGCTTTGGCGGTATGGCGGGCCTAGCGTTACGTTCCCCCGGCTGCTAGCCTGCCTGCTGGGCGCTGTAAGGCCGGGTTTCCCTAGTGACACGCGCGCATCGCTCTTCCTCTCTGCGTGCGCATGAGGGAGAGGGTCTCCTCAGCGCGCGCTGCGTTTGACACGCCGGCGCTGCTGCTCCTCACAGACAAACCTACGCGCGTGCCGATTGGACGCAGAGCTCCGCGCTGTTGCCCCCTGGATGCCGTTTCCGTTTGGCTTCCGTCGGCTAATTGGATGTGAAGGGTTCTAGTCTCATCGTGGTGAAGGGCAGAGATCCGGCGCGTAGAGCCTGTGCAGCTTAGCGCCTGTGCGGCGTAGAGCCTGTGCAGTGTAGAGCCTGTGCAGCTTAGCGTCTGTGCGGCGTAGCGCCTGTGCAGCGTAGCGCCTGTGCAGCGTAGAGCCTGGGCAGCTTAGCGCCTGTGCGGCATAGGGCCTGTGCAGCGTAGAGCCTGTGGGGCGTAGCGTCTGTGCAGCATAGAGCCTGTGCAGCGTAGCGCCTGTGCGGCGTAGAGCCTGTGCAGCGTAGCGCCTGTGCGGCGTAGAGCCTGTGGGGCGTAGCGCCTGTGTGGCATAGAGCCTGTGGGGCGTAGAGCCTGTGGGGCGTAGTGCCTGTGCAGCATAGAGCCTGTGGGGCGTAGCGCCTGTGCAGCGTAGGGCCTGTGGGGCGTAGCGCCTGTGCAGCATAGAGCGTGTGCAGCGTAGCGCCTGTGCAGCGTAGAGCCTGTGGGGCGTAGCGCCTGTGCAGCATAGAGCGTGTGCAGCGTAGGGCCTGTGCAGCGTAGAGCCTGTGGGGCGTAGCGCCTGTGTGGCATAGAGCCTGTGGGGCGTAGCGCTGGGTTTAGTGGCGCAGGTGGTGCGTGAACACGCGTGTGTGTGTGCCCTGTGCATGTGTGAAAACACGCCTGCGTCAGGGCGCGATTCTTTTTGTGTGTGTGTGTGTGTGTGTGTGTGTGTGTGTGTGTGTTCTCTCTTCAGCCTGAGCATGTTGTATGGTGATGTGTTTAACACATGTACCGCAGTGGTACGCAGTGTGTGTGAGTGTACATGAGAATATCTGTTCTGGGTTTCTGCCTGTGTGAAAGTGTCTGTATCTTACACTTTCAGTTTAAGTCTGATATCTTTGTTAAAGAGTGTGTGTAGGCGTGTGTGTGTAAGAATTAGTATTGTGCGCACATATTTTATGTCTCTGTTAGCATATATGAGTCATTGGGATCTCTGCAGTTGTCTGTTGATGTAACGAGTCCACATGCACGTCTGTGGAGTCAGCCCGTGCTTCACGAAGTCCCGCCCTCGCTGGGATCTGGAAGGCACGTGGCGCGGCCTGTCACCGAATGTCATCATTGACTGTAAATGCAAAAAAACAAAAAAAACAAAAAAAGTAAAGCGAGCCTCGGATTACAGGAAAGCAGCACTGCATTAAAGAACAAAGGAGATCGATGGCAGTACATTAAATTTTATGCGATTGAAAAAAAAAAAAAAAAAATCAACTAATTAAAATTGATTACTCTTGCTTTGTAAAAGTGTTTCTGAATTAAATTATTGTATGAAAACATTTTGACCAATCGAGGAGCCCAGGAAGTATCCATTACGGGATTGCCGCTGAGAGGCCGTGGGATGTTTTTTGTGGTGATGGCGGCGGCGACTGAGTAGCCTTCCGCGCGGCGCTGCTCCCCTTCTGTAGCGCGAGTCGCGCGGCCCAGTCCCCCGCGACCTCTAATCTCCCAGAACGCCGGTCTGCGCGCCCCCCCCTAGTCTCTGGGCCTCTGTTACCTGAGCGGGAAAGGGGAAAGCGGTGGAATATTTCTGCCAGGTGTGAGAGAGAGCGAGAGAGCGAGAGTGTGAGAGAGAGAAGGAGTGAGAGAGGGTGAGAGAGGGAAAGAGTGTGTGAGTGGGAGTGAGAGAAAGTGAGAGCGAGAGAGAGCAAGAGAGAGTGTGTGAGTAAGAGACAGTGAGTGTGAGAGAGTGAGAGTGAGAGACAGACAGAGACAGAGAGAAATATATAGAGAGTGAGTAAGAGAAAGAGAGACAGTGAGTGAGAGAGGTGTGTGTCCGGCTTCTGTCGGGGGGGGGGGGGGGGGGACGCTGTGCCCCTCGGTCAGCACCCTTCTCCAGGTTTTAGGAGGTTCGTGTGTCTGTGCAGACGATGAGCTTCCAGGGTCTGCTTGGGACGTACTGTACGGACTTTATTTTCTGCTGACAGGGCATTCCTGAGCTTGTGCTCGCCGCGCGTGTGTCAGGCTGCGTGCCTGTCTGCAGGACACACCGCACACACACACGCACGCACACACGCACACGCAAACACACGCACACGCACACGCACATGCACACACACACACACACACACGCACACACACACCGCACACGCACACGCACACACACACACACACACACCGCACACACACACACACACAGTTACAGTAGAGCACCGAACCTGGATTAAAGTTTCGGGGTGAAAGGCGTGCTTTTTCTGTCTCTCTCCCCCGGCGTTCCTCCCGAACGTTTTTGCGGAAAAAGGCGACGTTTTGGAATATCCGGGATTTGAACCGCCGCCGCCGCGGCACGCCAACATCCTCGTCCTCCCAGAATGCCGATAAAGTATTGATGGATCTCTCCGTACTGGGCCGGCAGTGAGCTTAATAAGCTTGTCTGAATCATTACGACACGGAGTTTGCCACACGCACGCGTCCTCCGCGCTCTTGTAACAGCACAAGTGCTTGACACTTTTTTTTTCCTTGAATGAGAAGCTGCACGATTGAGGCTCGGGTTCGACTTTTTCAGCGCCAGCTCCGGAAAAAAGCTTCATTCTCGGCCTTATAAATCTTCGGTCTATTTCTGATTTCGTGAAAAGGATTGTTTCTTGTTTTATGTAAGAGGGACGTAGCTTTACTCTGCCTGTAGTCTTGAATAAAAGTCGTTGTGCTCTGTCGTGTAGGAGGACGGCGTCCTGTTGGATTGTGCGAGCGTATCGTATCGCGACTGATGTCATGACATGGGTCCCGTCGCGACACGGTGACAGGGGCTCACAGCTCTACCTCAGCCAGGCCCCGTTATGTGAGTTTATCATGGCCTATGTGGAAGACACTCACCACACGGAAAGTTAGACTGTAGCACTTGCGTCAGTTAAAAAAATGTTCGTTTTTACACTTTGGAATAGCAAAATGTATCTTGTGTTTGTCGCACTGCCTGGTGAGCTGAGATTTTCTCACGCACGCACGCACACACACATGCACACACGTTCAGTCAGCGTCAGTTATTTTTATCTTCAGTGGAGTTTTCCGTGACTTTGTTTTTCTGTTGTGCTTAGAACTCTTCTTTTTGACCTTTCAGTTCCAAACTTCCGATGGAACCTTTTAATCTTTAATGAATATAAACTCACCATCCTTATGATGGAAAACCCCATTTCTTGCCCAAGTTAATTGTTTTTGAAGTTAGGGATATATCTCCATAGTGATTAGATTAGGCTGTTCTTTCTCATTTGGTTGTATTGTATTAATGGCTCATAATTTTTTATTTTTTTTGCCAAAATATTGAAAAGGCTGCGTAATTATCTATCAAAGCTATTTAAAAAGATCGTAACTATGATGAATTCCATTCTGTAAAGTTAATGTAATGTTTATCCTTAACGAGTTGCGGATGACTTTCTTTCTTTTGTGTGTTTATGAACCTGAACGTTTCATCTGTGGAAACAGCATGAAAAGTACACAGAGGTACAGTACACTGTGTGTATGGGAAAAAAGTACAGTCCATTGTAGTGGATGACAACCGAACAAGTGATTCTAAACAAAAGAGTTTGAAAGGTCAGGATTCCCTCCCCCCCCCCCCCCCCGAGTGAGCTGTGCCTAAATGTAGCCTAATAGCAGTGTGCTTGAGTGTCTAAGAGGGACGTGTGGTACTCCGTCTCGGGGGCGGGGGGGGCGAGTTGGGGCGAGGGTCAACACGGGTGCAGTCTGGCCTGCCCCTCCATTCCCTGGGGCTGCCCCATCCCGGCGAAAGGTCCTTTTTAGCGGAAAAGACGTGTCATAATTAGAAGGCCATTTAAAGATGTACTTTTAAAGGATGAAAAACACCGTTCAGTGCATCAGCTTTTTAGAGGAAGAGGGGAAGTACCTAATTGCATCAGAGGCCCATTCCATCTTCGGGGTTCCAGTATCAGAGAGCGCATCGCGCTGAAAGCATCTAAGGCAACTTGGCCTCTGTGATCGAATCACTCACGGAGCCAGCTAATTAAAATAGAGCTTCATTTTTTTTTTTTTCTTTCACTCGTTTTTTTTTTCCTGCTCTCCCACTCTCTCTCTCTCTCTCTCCTCCAAACCATTGTTTGGGAGGAATTTGAGACCGGCTTAACACAATTTCTCCTTGTCTATGAGCCCTTTTATTATATCAGCGATGCCTCTCCACAAATGTACAGGGCAATTTGAAATGAATTGATTCGCACTGAGGCTGGATCCCAGACTTGCTAATGATTTCCTTTTAGCATCGTCCTCCGTCATTCCCCCAGCCTTCGCTCGCTCGCCCGCCCGCCCGCTCGCCCGCCCGCCCGCCCCGCCCGCTCGGCCATGATCTCTGCTTCTCCGGGAGCGTCGGTAATTACACACCAACACACACGCGCCCTTTGCCGCTGTGGTACAGGGCAGTGTCACATTAACAGCAACCGCACACAAAGAATAAAATAAAAAAAAAATGTGTGTGCAGTCGCAGGTAGCCTGTTATTCAGGAACAGTTTAAGATGATAATAATTCTAAGTAATTATTGCGATAACCGAATTGTTCTTTGCGCCAACTCTCGTGCCACTGTGTCATGGCTTTCGTTCATGGATTCGTAACCAGGAGGTTGCGGGTTCAAGTCACAGGTGGATAACTGTTGTTATTCCCTTTGACTGAGGTGCTTAACCTGAGTTTCTGTGTTTAGGGGGTTTCTGGCAGACTAATAACCAATGTAGTGTAACGCTCGCGCTTGTGGGAGCCTGAGAAGGAGGCTTTAGCTTGCTAATAAAACGCTTTACCCTCAAACTCCAGGGATTAGGCCGCGAAGGGCCTGCCTGGAAAACACGGCCAAAATGCAAGAAATGTTACTTCAACTTAGACGCGTGTTTCTCTTTCTGTAAAATCAGTTGCGAATAAATCGCGTAATTACATTCACATATTAATAACTTAAAAAACACGCCGAGCTCGGGATTCCTCTGAAATGCTTTTATTTTATTTTATTTATTCTAATTGCGCAACAAATTAATTGAACACAATGAAGATATTTGATGGTAAGGACGGGTTAGTGAGCATGTCAAGCTTTTTCAGAAACTACAGGAAACTGTTTTATTTTTCGGTAATTGAATAACGGGAGTCATACAGAATGATGGACATCCCATGAGCACTGCTGAATCTGCAGTTTTTACCTCAGAAGTGTTTAGTTTCACCATCATTTGTTTTTCCTGCAGTGTTCACACTGTAATGTTCTCTATTCCTATGGCAATAATAGCCTATTTATACTGATATTTATACTGATAAAAAATGCCAGTCAGTGCTGAGTCACTGACCTAGGCTCAGGCAAGATTTGTCCTTAACCTTGACTTACAAAGAAACGCAAGCATTCAAAAACAGGTTAGTTTGGTTATCGTTGTGCTTTTGTGGGGTGGAAGGAGAGAAATCCGGCATCAGCATTTAGGATAAATGTAGTTTGAATTGAGGCCTGCTGCCCTAGTGCTTCATGCTTAGATGTGTATGGGTGTAACAGTGCTGAGACTCCTGTTCTCCCTCATAGGGTGTTTTTCACACACCGATATGTGAGAGTTTCATTTCACAATACTGGATTCTCTGTGTTGGGTCAGCTTTTAGTAGTTTGTGTTGGATCCCAAAATCGTGAAATGAGTCTGGCTTCTGCTCACCCCAAAAAAGCCACTCAGGAAATATTCACTTTCGTATGCGGTGTTTCTATGGCGATATCTCCGAGTGGAACAGTCCTTTTATGTTTTATCGTTCAAAATTTTTAGTTAAAAGATCGTATAATCGTATTTTAAAAGATCAAATGCGTGTACTGGCTTCAAGCAGCAAAGGGGCCGCTGGAAATTGCTAATTAAAATCATGTTCCCTCAGTCCTTCAGATAATTTATTTTCCAATACATCAGAAACTTTTATTTTTGGCAAAATGTAGACTTTGCCGTGGTATCACTCCCTGTGTAGCACTGGAGCACTGTCTTATGGCTAAATGACCCCCAACCCAGGACAGAAGAATTCATTTTATACTTTTTTTTTTTGTTGTTGTTCATTTTCTGATCCAGTCCAGTGAATTGAGTGACATGTAAAATCTGAGAAACAAGGAGCGAAGGCCCAAAGTAATTCAGCCGCGCGCGCTGCACAGAGAAACATCGCTCCGCGTGATGTCATGGTGCCACTTCCTGTAAAGAGCGGGCCTCGTCAAACCCCCTCCGGGCGAAAATTAGATTTGCCGGAGGGTTCTGCTCCTTTTCGGATATAAATTTTGAGGGCGAAAACGTCAAGAAAAGTGCACTGTTAAATCTCAGTCCGATTCAAACTCAATCAGGGCGCCCTGGCGACGGCGAAGCCCTGCTCTCTCATCAAGCACGCCGGGCTCGGGCCTCGCTGTTTATAATGTGGGCGTTCTCCGGTGATTGAGTTTTCCCCTCTTTTTCAGTTATACCTGACACTTTATTGCTTATCTCATTTGTAAAGATTATTGGTTAAGATGGGGGAGCACTCTGGTGCATTAGCAATTTTAGCCTTAGAAGACGCATTAGAAAAATAATGGTTATGAACCCGAGAAATATATTACCGGTATTCGCTGGAGCTGCCGTGGGTGGACCCGCCTTTTAATTCGAGTTGATGTTTCTCCTGTCCAATCAGATGTGTAACGGCACATACAAGGGGTGAAACAGACCTCTTTTGCGAGCGCAGTGTGTGTGTACTTCCTTACGCTACAACAACAATGATCTATACGTCAATAACTAGACAAGACTAAAACCTGTGCAATGTGGTTATAATTGATTGAGATGTCTGGGTGGAACTTGCCTAAAGCAGCTACGTCATCTGTAAAGAAATGAGCACTTTTCCTGCCCCAGAAGATCCAACACAACTCTCTCTCTCGGTAATGGACACCCCTCCTCCCGTCTACTAGGAAAACAAAATGGATTCTGCCCACACCCATTTTGAGATAAATTAGCTAAACTTTTCTTTTGTTTTGTCGTGGTACTTGAATGTTTTTGTCATGAACTCCGTCCGCAGTGCTCAATACCTTGTTTTGAAATAGTTTAGATTTTTCCTGTAATGCTTTTTTTTGTTTGATTTTCTGGTTTCTGATTTTAATTTTAATTTAAAATTATTTGTTTTTGATTGAAGCTCACAAAGCACAAAATGCCACAAACATAATTGAATTGGCATATGTAATAGTGACGGTATGTGATGACCTCATTCAGCTATGTAGTCTTATCAGAAGCAGGGAACGAGTTTTGAGAATTTTTAAGTGACATTGAGCGTTCTCACACTTTCATAGTTTTCACAAGTATTGTTGCGCAGTACGGAAGGGAAAAAACTCATACTTTTGTTTGTACAACACTAGTTATGAATTAATTATACAATGTATGTACATTGATAAAGTAATACGTTTTAAAAAAACACACAAAGCTCTTTGACGATGAATCAATGTCCCTCTGAAATGCTGCTTTTAAAATTTTTTTGTTCAAATTCACAACAGAAAATCTATAATTGTATAGCTAATTAATTTAACACATTAAATATATTTTATGGTAAGGGCGGGTTAGCTAATGCGTTAAACATTTTCAGAAACCAGAGGAAACTTTTATTTACAATAACTGAATAACCTGAGTCATACAGAATGGTGAAAAATGCATCCCGCGGGCGGTGCTGAATGTGCAGTTTTTAGCTCAGAAGTGTACAGTTTCACCGTCATTTGTTTTGCCTGCGCTGTAATGCTCTCTATTCCTGTGGCAATAAGTCTATTTATACTGATGAAAATGGCAGTCGATGGCACGGTCATTTCCAGGGTATGTTTACAATTGATTTTTTTTATTTCACATTTTGAATCAATCGGAAGCCGTCAACAATTGAAATAATTTAAATGCAGATAGTTTTGGCGGAAGTGATTGCAGTTTTCATTTGAAACTTTTTTTTTTTTTTTTAAACCCCACCAGATCCGCTCTCTGTTCTGTCGGTTTGTGTGACACCCCCATCCCCCCCCTCCCCCCCCCCTCGTTTCTCACACACTAATAACCCGACTCTTTTACTGACTCAACTAAAACGCGTTTTTGTCAAGAAGTGCAAAACCTCTTGAAACAGAACTTAACGCAGCACCCTGTTACCGAAGCCATTGTTTGTCCCGTGGTATTTATTCATTTGTTTATTTATTTATTTATTTACAGTAACTCTGTTGTTTCCCGGCCTTCCAGTGGGGGAATCGCTGTGCCAATTCTTTAATCTGCTTGTCACAATGAAAGTTCCGGATGACTGGCTCTAATGAGCTGCCGGCGTGCAGAGATCCAGGAATTTCCACGCCGCCTGTGTAACCCTCATGTGCCCGAAAGGTCACGCTAATGTCACGGCAACGCTGCAATCTCCGCAGACCTAAATCTTTTAAATGTGTTTGTTAAGTTTGAAAAGCAAAGGGCTCGTGTGTTTATTTAGATGTCTACGTCTGTACCGTCTTTTGCAGTCTACTGAATAATTCCTATTTTTGGATAAATTTATTGAGCATTTGTTTTTATTTTTTTTTGTTTTTAGCTCATAATTGATCTGTTTAATTTGAAAAATGGACGATCCTTTGACCGTGGTTTCGTTCCGTAGGCTGAATTATTTTTAGCGAGCTGTTGCCGCGGATGGTTTGCTAATGATAGGTTTTATTGGAAGTTACAGGCTACAGAAAATCGTTGAGATCCCCTTTATCGCGCGCCCATCTTCGCCGCACTATTTGTCTTTGTGCGTTAAAGAAGAGGGATACGGCCATTCAGACAGGCACTCTCCGTTGTGTGATCTTCAGCTGTTTTTGAAAATGTAATCATTTTTGGATTTAAAAACGGGGCCTTTAGTATATGCAATGCATTATCCAAAACGAATTATGGACAGGCAGCCCCACTCAATCACTCTTTATCTTTTGCCACTTTAAGAAAAAGAACAATAATCAGAACCTCTCAACCTATTAGAGAGATGACTTTTGCAATTGAGTCACGGGGACCGCAGGTGCGATAACAAGTGGGTCTCAGTCGTACCTTTCCTTGTACATCACCCCCACCCTCCCCACCCCCACCCCCCCCTCCCCACCCCCACCCCCCCCTCTCCCCCCCTCCCGCGGTGTCGAGCAGGTATTTTTTCTTGTACATCCATATTTTAAAAGCATCCACTTCGGACCTACCCGCTTCACATCCATGTTTTTTTTTTTTAAGGCCACTAAAGGAAGCAGCACTTCTTTTTAAAATTCTTGGAAAAAAAAACTTAGGTAGCTAAGGTAGGAAGCCAGGGGTGTGAGGTCTTCGGTTAAAAACGCAGAGGAATCGATAAATGCCATGCACTTACAACTTCAGGGACCGGTATGCCGGTGCTATTTAATTTTCTAGTGCATTAACTTTTTAAGTCATTACAACAGTCTGCTCTCATGATTTGATCACAGTGTATTTTTAACCTTGGGAATTACCGAAGTTTTTTAGCAAAGTATTCTTTTAGATATTAGATACAGATGAGCACTTCAACATTTAAGTATGGATTTTCTCCCCCCCCCCCCCCCCCTCCCCCTGCGCTGCACTCTAGGTGGAGAATTTGTCTTAAAGAGGGCAGTAGCAAATTAAACTCCTGGCTCCATTTGTTCACCAAACCCTGGTGGGCTAATTCTATAACTGCTGATTTCTTGGCGGCCCGGCGGTACGAGAGTGGAGGGAAGGAGTCCTCCCCGCGCACACTTTTGGGAATCTGTCAGAAGTTACCGACCAATTAAACGGGCTTATAGAGCACGCCCGTCTCGTGAAGGAAGCTCTTCCAGCGGCGCGTCTGGAGCCTCTGGGTTTTTGCGGCTGTAGACATTCCCAATTTGAAGGGAGTTTTTTGCTTTTAAGCAAAACCATCTCCCTGAAGTGTGCGGCCTGTGTATCGTCCCCCCCCCCCCCCCCGTGAACGCGGGCGGGGCATGTGGGATATTTCGGGTCGCCGCTCATCTTTTAAAATGCCCCCCCCTCCCTGTTTTGACAGATCGCCACGGCGGTGAAGTTCCTGCAGAACCCGAAGGTCCGCCAGAGTCCCATGGCCACCAGGAGAGCCTTCCTGAAGAAGAAAGGTGAGATGGTCCCGGGGTCCCCCGCTTCGCTGTCTAACGGGAACACGAATCGCACAAAAGCACTTCTGGAGTCAGCTGGGGGTCTGGCACCGTGTGTAATCTCATTTTGGGGTTATGGGTCCGTGCGTGGGTTTGTTCCATTTTTTTAAAAATGGCCCTTTCCAGATTATGTACCAGATTAATTGTTTTTTTTTTTTTATTATTCATTCAGAGTTATACATAAAGCGTCATTACAGAAACTGGAATTTTCATCAAATGTAATATTACTGTCAAGAATCCGCTTGAATTTATAAGAGGAACTGAGACTTTTTCAGTTTGCAGATCATTGACAACCGTCACAGTGGATGCTTTGTAATATTTATGGGGAAATATTCAAAGATAGTGCGGTCATTTATTTCAGTTACACTTTCTGTAAAAAAAATAAATAAAAAAAAAACCTTTCTGTGAAAAGGTTAACTTCAGGGGAGATAGGAATTATGTTTTTCATATCTTTCAGTATATTTCTCACATCCTTTTGCATAATATGCGCTCATATGATATGGAAATGCCTTGGTACACTCACCCCATCCCTCATTGTGGTGGGGGGGGGAAGCATATTCTACTTTCTGTGTAGAATTCCTCGCTGGTGTAAATCCTCAGCAGAAATCCATTATGTGACAGAGACACGGTCCGTCTGATGGACCCGGGCTTGAGATGTCCGTCCGATGAGGTCATCGGTTTTCCGGGGTCAGAGGTGGAGGCCGTGGCCCGGGTGCCCTCTGGGGGGCGGGGCTTGCGGTGGAGTGCCTCGGCCGGGCCCTGTGGGGTGGGTAAATGACCCCGCCAGGCCGGGGACTCTCCTTTGGGTCGCAGAAAATGAATATTGACAAACTCTCTCCCGCACTCTCAGTGGAATTGTCAATCACGGTCGCTCCCAGCATTTCAAAGCTTTTACTGAATTTAGCCGTTATTAGAAATATACAGCACTCCCCTCGGAAAGTTGCATTGAACAGTGGCCGTGGGGGGTGGGGGGGGTCGTTGGGGGTGTGCGTGGTTGGGGGGGTGGGGGGGATGGCCGGGTTAAAGAGATTGAACGGCACACGACACCTCTGAACCCAGAATGTAGAATTTTTTCCCCGCCATTTCTCCTGCCTCTGATATGTGTGGTAGCTCAAAGTGCAGCTCATGGAGAGAAAATGCTCACAAAATGTGTTTTCTGCTTCAAATAGCTGTTATTTATATGGCCTTTTTTTATCTTCTACATTACATTACAGGCATTTAGCAGACGCTCTTATCCAGAGCGACTTACACAACTTTTTTACATAGCATTTTTTACATTTGTATCCATTTATACAGCTAGATATATACTGAAGCAATTTTGGTTAAGTACCTTGCTCAAGGGTACAACGGCAGTGTCCTTACCCGGGAATCGAACCTGCGACCTTTTGGTTACAAGCCCAGTTCCTTACCCACTGTGCTACACTCCTCTCGTAAGCTTGTGACACGACCAGCCTGGCGGTCTCATCTGGCGTCCACAGATTTTCCGCGTCCTCAGACCCATTTCTCTACATTACCGGGGTTTTTCTACAGCTTGTGAATTGAAGTGATTATTAATTGTTTTTTTTTTTTGGAAAATTACACAACGTGTCACAATCCTGTGACGCTACCGGTCTCATCGGCCGCAGAATTTCCATCTCAGACATAAACGCCACCTCGCAGCCTCACAGTGAGATTTTACACATCACAGGAAGCCGTACCACGGCAGCCATTTTGAAGGCTGTAGCGTGATTACTCATAACCCAAAGCCGCGTTAAAGACAAAAGGCCGGAAGTTTCCGTGCTCTCTCTCTCGCGGCGCTGTCAGCGCACCCGGGCAGGTACGGAACCGGGGACATTTCCTTCCTTTCACTCTTTCGCTCTTTCCAGCCTCTTCAGCCACGCGACAGCAGCTTTGTGTGAAAACGTCTTTTTTGTTTTCTCCCCCTCTTCTTCCAATTCTTTACGGGAGGAGTTGTGTACTTCGGGGACTAATTAATCGTAAAAGCTCTGGGATTTGGGCGTCTGTACCGTCCTGGCGGTGAAAGGCGAGCCTAAAAGCTCCGTGACCGGCGGGGGTAACCCGAGACCAAATCTATTGTGTGCCGGCTGCCATTCTTCACCTCGGTGGGGCGTTACGACTCGGGTGTCTTTACAATATTACCCCCCCCCCCCACCCCACCGCCCGCTCTGCGTTTCTCATTATCAACAATTTGGCTTTATGTATAATTCAGGACCGTTCGACGGAAGTTCCGTGAATAAAATATTCTTTTTAATTTTTTAAAAAAAATTTTTATAAACGAAAAGATGCTTTTAGAGTTCTCGTGAAACCACACACACACACGCACACACACACACACAGAACCGTATTTAGTCACCGCATATAAGCAAGGCCTTGAATTAGTTTTTAAAGAAAGGTGTGTTCAGAAAAAGGGCAGGTCGTTTTTTTTTTTGTTTTTTTTTTTTGAAAGAGAAATGTCTTCTGCGAGGGCACTAATAGAGCATCAAATATTTATGCCCCGTCTTGCCGTGATATTTTAGTGAACAAATTTCCCTCGTCAAACGGGTTCAGCCGCGGTTGACAGAGGAGCCAAAAGTCTGAGAAATGGTGCCTTTCGCCGAAAACGCGGGAGAGCACGCCGTCTTCTTCTTCTATTCGGTGTTAATAACAGGTTTGACAATCAGGGTCACAGCGTGCTTTGCTGCAGAGAATATTTTCTTTGCGCTTCTGATGGCAGACCGACGGACTTATTTGCATAAAATGTTTCGGTGGAAATGTATGCCCGATATAAGCCCACACCTTCGTTCCCCTGCCGTGCTACTGTAGAAATTTATGCCGGGTTTATTCTTATAGATGTAACATTTGGCGTACGCTGCTTATCTAAATGATGTCTCTGTGTGTCTTATGACATTAGAACAGTACTGCCTCTGAAGCCTACAGTAAACTGTGCCTGATACTAGGGGCCCTGTGGAGAAAAGTTTGCATTTTAACAGCACAGAGTCCGGTGTATCGAGTGTCCTTTCCTCTCCTGTGTGCAGGAGTAGTCGCTCGTGCATTTGTGGGGTTTTATAGGCTGCTGGGCCAAGCACAGCTGCATTATGAATGGCCACTGATGTCCCCTGTGGTTGGCCAGCTTGGTGCCTGTGTTGAGATTGGTGCCTGTTATGGGGCTTTGCCCTGTGTGTTTGAGTGTCCATGTGGGCTTTGGGGTGCCCTGTGCGTTTGAGTGTCCATGTGGGCTCTGACACACAACCTCCATCCATATCCACCTGCGACCCTGTCCTGCCCGAATGCAAACACCATCAATTTCACTGGTGGAGTCTTTGACATTGAATATATGTCCCTGTAGAGTTCTGTCTTCAGTCCTGGGAATCTGTCCACTCTTCAACACTCTGGAAGTCCGCCTGGGAACTCTACACATGATTTTGATGTCGCAGTGCCCTTCCATTCACCAGCTGTTCCGGGATCCGGTGCCTCTCAACGTGAACATCGGATCTGTTGCTGTACGAATGTGTTCTACTTCAGCTGGGCTCAGCAGCTGGGAAGCCACAGCTAGGAGGCCCCAGTGAATGCCATTTTTCACAAGAACTCCCTGATAGTCTTGGTTCACCTGTTGTACGGGCGGAAGCACTGAGTCCCTCTGCGGTAATCCAAAATGTGTTTTTATGCCAACATCGCTTGTAGTTTTGGTGTATTTGTTAAAGCCTCCTGACTCTGGCACTTTTAGAAATTGGAGATGAGTGAACTCGCAACAATTATACAATTGAAATGTCACATTAGCCCGGTTTCACTTCATTATGTCACATTTCAAACCCTGGCTCCGATCCAAGGCAACATCACCAGTCCTCCCTTTCACTGTGGGGGGACAAAATGGCTGTAAATGAATCCACATACGGCAGATTACCTTTTTCTGGAAAGCAGTTTGTGTTTTAAAGACACTCATGACATGGGTTTTATTTTAATTTCCCCACTTTTATGGCACTGGCAACTTTTACTGTCTCTTAAATCATAGTGTAATGTCTGGAATATGTATTTGTGTACGTATTGCATGTGTGTGTGTGTGTGTGTGTGTGTGTGTGTGTGTGTGTAATGTATGTGCATACACTAAACTATACAGAATGCATACACATATATTATTGCAATCAATGATGATGTTCTGGGTATTCTCTTCAATCCAGCAGTTCCAGAGATACCAAACTATGGCCATTCATTTTTTTTAACGATATAAATGCAGATTTTTATTTTTTTAAATTTATTTTTCAGGATTCCTCCATATCCATAGTATAGAAAGCTGGGACTGGGGGGGGGGAGGGGGGGGGGGTGTGACGTACACTATAGTGGACGTAATCAAACGCATGTCAGTGTGTGACCCGGGACCATTACAACAAGATATCCCCCCCGGGTGTTCATCCAACATCAATATGTCCATAGGCTTAAAGCTTCAAAAACCTAATATTGCTTTTGTAATTTGATGTTTTTTTTTTTTTTTTTAAATATATGGGGTTTGAGTCCCATCAAATGAGGCCACTATTTCCAGGCCACTAGCCTTTTAATTACCAATCCGCGCAACTGTGAGGTTATTGATGTAACTGGGGGCTAAATGGCACCCCCCCTCCCCCCCCCCCCCACCCCCCCCGTTCCTAGCAGTGGGATGAATGCTAGCTCTTAATAATATTATTCATCTATTTATTCATACCATGCTTGTCAATCTGTCGTTTTCTTTTGGTGTGGTCCAGTGGGTTGATCTGTGTCTACCTCAGACCACCAATATCTCTTCACGTTTAAACAAATCGGATCATTTTTATTTTCTGTGCGATTGTAGAGGAAAAGCTTTGTGCTAATGCTTCGTTTGCTTCGTTTAGGAGCGGCTTCGCAAACAATCCCGATGATTACTGAGAGTGATGTGAGTTCGTACCACAGAAGCTGCGGTTACCGCGCGCGGATCAGGCTCGGCAGTCGATGACGAGCGTTTCTCCGGCTCAGGGCTTGGGCTTTTCCCTTTAATTCCTCCTCTGCCCCTGACAGCCTTGAATAGCATTAGGTTATATATAAAATAAAAATCTGTCCGTAAATTTGCATGTCAGCCTCATGTCAGCAAAAGGCCATCTCGACAGAACTTCACCTTGAACGATGCAATTATGTCACAATGCTGTTTCACTTTGTAAGTGACTCTTGCAATTTGAAGGGTGGGTGGCTGGGGTGGGGGGTGGGGGGTGGGGGACGGGTGGGGAGAGTAATCTTCACGGCAAAGTGCTGACTAATCTGAAGCCAATTTAAGTTTATTAAGTTTCACATAAAATTTCCCTTTCTCTCCAGTATCCTGCTGAGTTCACAGAAGCCACTGGCTCTCTTCCTGTTTCTTGTCATGACGACAGGCTGCCCAATGAGTTATTTGTGTCATTTGTGAACTTTTTTTTTTTTTTTTTTTTTTTTTACGAATACACTGCAGACCAAATTCAGGTTTGATTGGCATGCTTCATATTAAAGCGCGCCTTAAATACTGGACCAGGAACAGCAGCTTAATTATGACAGAGGATGACCTTTAATTTTCTCTGTTTATTGCTAATACCCATTAATTAGGGTTAGGGTTGGGCCTAGGTCGCGGCAATAAGAATTAAATACAGCCGCGTTTTGAGGAAATGATTCATATCGCCTAAACTGGAGTCGGATTTAAAGTCGCACCGCACAAAATCTATCTTGTTTATGCGCGTTCCCCTGAATTATGTGCCACCTTTAAAAGTTTCAATTTATTCCGATGCGTGTCGCTCTTCCTGTGCAGCCGCTGGGGTAATTGGCTAATCAGTCTTCGCTCTTCCAAAACCTTGAACCTTTTTTTTTTTTGGCGTGGGGATCGCGTCCAGAGGAACTGAAGACTGAGAAGCCACGGCGGAACGTGCGACAGATCACCCGGGTTTCACCGCAGGCTCCGTCCGCTCTCTGGAAACCGACCTGCCTAATCGGCTCGTGCGAAATCTTGAGCAAACGGCAAAAAACAGCGCCCACACACGTTGTTTACCAGAAGGACGGGCCTGCCGTGTTTGTGTTTACGCCGGCGGGGACGCGGCCGGGGATGTGGTTTTTTGTTTTCAGTCAGAGAAAAATTTGTCAGGTTTTTTTTTTCTTTTTTGTCGTCAGGTTTTTTCTCAGAACCAGCCGCCCGTTTTGTAACCGTGACGACAGCCGATTTCCCAGGACGGGGTTCGGTATGACGCTGAGCTTTTACTGAAGAGCACTTTCGGTTGCCCTCTCTCTCTCTCTCTCTCTTTCTCTCTCTTTCTCTCTCTCTTTCTCTCTGATTGCCAGGCCTGTGCTGTGCTTCGTGTCATGCGCTGGCTTTCGTGATAAGTGCTGTGAGAACTACAGCGTGGAGTACCTCATGTGGAGCTGTGATGACAGAGGGGGCAGTAGAGAGCACGTTGTCCACACTCTCCCACCCCCAGCCCCCCCAGCCCCATCCCATTACTGTGACCCTGTGAACACCCTCCTCCAGCACCGTCGCTAACCCCCCCCCCCCCCCATGCCCCCCCACCAAGACGCACGCGCAAATATATGTCCCTCTTAATTCCTAATACAGTTTAATGTCATATTTATGTAAATATTTCCTGATTTCGCTCGGTATTAACAGCCAGAAATGTCAAAGCTCACATAAAATGGAACAATAGCGTCTCCCGGCCGAGCGGAATTTAAATTGGATTCCGCCGTTAGTGCCGCTAACCGCTAGCGCGCGCGTGTGCCGCCGGACTCCGACCTCGCGAAGGCCGCCGAGCCGCGAACGGGCGGCGTATCCGATGGCATGCCGCGCGTTCTTTACACGATGACCTCCCCCCCTCCTCTTCCTCCTCCTCCTGGTGTTATTCACGTTGCGCGTTTGTGCTGTAACGTGTGCCGAAGTAGGGGCTTTTAAAAAAAAAAGAGAGAAAATCTCCCCCCCCCCCCCCCGCCTTTCAAGGCTTGAGCTAAGCTGTGGTTGTTTTCAACACACACACACACATACATTCGGGTCAACGTTTTTTTGTAACGGAAAATTTTCGCAACTCCCCATGTTAGTGTTTCAACGACTCTCATAGCTTATTATTGCTTTCTTTAAGATTGTTAAACTGAGAAAGGCATCTTTGGGAATCTGTAATGGTCATTTCATAAGGTTTTGGGTTTGGATGTTCCAGCAACACGTGAAAATAGAAGCATTCATGAACCCCTTCCAGTGGACGCGTGTCTCTACTTTTTGAAGGATTTAAATGTCAGGACACCGTGACCTGCTTATTCAGCAGTGCTCCCTTGAGAAAGACCTGAGAGCTGTCCGTTGCCATGTTAGAAATAGAATTCAGAGAAGGATGTATTATTTTCTCTGTCTAAAATATTGTGTGTTTCCCCACTGATCTTTCTGTTCTCATCTGCTCCAGTGTTGAGTGCTCTTTTGTGATGGTAGTCCTACCTCTGTGTCCTGCACACAGTACACAGCACAGGCCCTGTCGTATGGGTATTTTCACACTGCTGCTTTGGCTGCACGGTCACTGTGCAGAGAGACTGCGCAGCTGCAGTCATGGGTAGTTTGCTGCTGACCAGGCTACCAGTGGAGCTGATGCTGTCCCGCTGAATTTTCAAAATTCTACGTCCGTGTTCTAGAACTCAGTTCAGTTACCAGCTGTGATTGTGACATCAGCATTAGAATGTTCACGTGAGAGCATTCTAATCGCATATTTGAGTTCTTACAGCAGTGAAGGCTGAAGGGATGAGGCGGAGAAGGCCCTGTGTTGTGAAACCCTCCCTCCCTGGGGTACAGCAGGGCTGGTTGTGTGGCGATGCCGCTGGCTGGATGGAAGAGCGCACCGCGGCACTAAGAACCAGGCGCCTCAGCCGCGTCTGCGCCACCCTGGCCCCTACCCCCCCGGCGTGGGTGGGGTCCCTGAACCTGTTCAGCTGCATGTGCAGGGGAGCTGAATGAAACGTCATGGGGAGCCGGTGTCACTGTCTGTCTCCCGTTACTCATGGGCTTGCCATTTGTGGAATCAAATTATAAATGAAGTCAATAGCTGAACAAAAGAACAAACACTCTCCAAACTCCTTACCAATACACAGATGTGCAATGGAATGGGGCATGTGGGCTCCTATTTATAGACAACCCAACCCACTTCCATACAGATCATCGCTTTCTTATCTTTTTAGATAGCTGTGCCCAAACACCCACAGCGATGGACGACTTCGTAATCATGTAATAATAAAAGCATGAAAGTATTCCACGAAATGCAGAAGTCCATTGTGATGTCACCAGGACCAGTGCTGTGTGGTCCTGATGTTATCTGCCAGTCAGATTTCAGTGTTGTACTTTCAAAGCTAATTATAATGCCGATAATTGTCAAATCATTAATAGAGAGGAAAAAAGAATTTTCAGTTGTGTTTCCATGACGAATATTGAAACAAGTTTTTTAAAAAACGGAGCCCGGCCTGTTTGCTGGAGCCGATACCCTCATGGCCTCGTAGGAGTGGGTACGGCTCACAGATCCTCCGTACTGATAGGGCGGCGTCGGTGGAGGAGCGGGTCACGTGACCAACCCCTCGGACAGAGACGGCCACGGCCAAGGCCTGCCGGGGGGAGAGGAGGAAGGCGAAGGGCGGATTGACGCGGTGATAAATTACTCCACGGCGCCACCTAGGCCGGGCTCCCCGGCCGCGCACTCTGTCATCAGCGCGGCGGTGATAAAGCAGGGAAATGAGCGCGCGGGCCTCTCTTTAATACATAAATGAATAAGCTATGAGAGCGGTCATTATTTAGGGCGCGCAATTGTCAGGCAATGGCGCAGTTTCCCCGGGACACCTCTGGCCAGTGCGGGAAAATCAGCATGAGAAACGGGTTAAAGTTGCATTCCCCCCCATCTCAATAACCCCGCTGACCTCCATCTATTTACAGCCCCCCTGACATTTTTTATTTTTTTTATTTATTTTTTTATTTTTTTTCGAATTTCATATTCAAAATGTAAGTAATCTCCATCCAAGGACGACTTAATAATTCAGCCCCGGCGCGAGACAATAAAAAAAACAGCATTCACCTTTTAGCACCCAAAATATTTTAGTAAGCAATTTTATAATTGGCTGTCCGAGCTTGTTCTTAACCCATAAAGTTCAGAAGTGCCAGAATTGGAGAAATGCTTTTTTTTTTATGGAGGGGGGGGGGGGGGGGCGACGGGGCGGGCGGCCCTGTCGCCTCTCCGCCTCTGGAAAAAAACAGCCGGAGAATAAAAGCGGGGAAAATAGAGCCGTAAATAACAGGCCGTGCAATGGGTTTTCCTTTAAATAAATACCGATCAGGTTTATGTTGAAAGACAATAGAAAACGTTGCCCAGATATGCAGTTTACAGTATTTATAGCTGTAATATCGAGGTGCCACCACCGTAATTTCATGCCCCAATGAGAATGGCAAGGTCAAAGCAAATGCCTCGGCTGAGCATCTGCTAATACGGTGACTCATAAACAGGCCCCCGTGTGTATCAGGTGCGCCGAATACTACGGCATAATGAAATACAGAATAGCTTTCCATTATTGTTTCTTTTTACGGTGTCGTCATTAGACGTAATTTATACCTTTAAAAAAATTCATCTCGGAGCAGGTCGATCCGAAATAGGGGTCTTGAGGGTCATTCCACAGGTTTTGGAAACAGTAATAAATTTAACGAATTTTTTTTTTCCCCCTATTTTTTTTTTTTTTGGTGCCATTTCCCTTTTCGAATGTAAAATTCGTTCTTGCCTTGTTTTTTTTCCCCCTCTTCTTCTTCTTCTTCAAAGGGCCTTCATTTGTCTTCCGCTCTTCTGGATAATAAACAGAGTTATCAGAGTTTATCATGTGGACGAAACGGCAGCGTGGGCTTAAATTTTACAGGGGGGATATATCCGCTCGGGCATTTGCATGCGTTTTATTCCGCCGCGCGGCCCGGCCCCGACGCCCGCCCGTAATGCGCAAAGCTGCCGCGTAAGAAAAAGGGTAAATATTTTGAAAGGGTTAAAATTGCCCCGGGGTGGGGGTGGGTGGGGTGATTGGGGGGAGGGGGGGTAATGGGGGATTTATAGTGCTCGGCAGGGCAAAATTTAAAAAAAGCAAATTTATGAAGGTCCTTAAGGCTGCAGTGCTGCTCTTCCCCTCTGTGTGTGGAGTGTGTGGAGCGTGTACACGCCTCGCCTCACCCCGCAGGCAGACACTGTGGAGTCTGCCGGGGTCAGAGGCGTCTCTGGGACACATTACTGCTTACTGGACACTGCAGGCTTTGCCCGTGCGGGGTGAGCGAATGGGGAGGGGGGGCGGTGTGGGGGTTATGGGGGGGGGGGTTTCCTGGCACTCCCCTCTTACCCCGGCCTTGGTGGGCTGTCCGGTGTCGGCCCTCCCCTCTTTTAATGCCGTTTCCTGGGCCGTTTTTTTTTTTAAATTCCCGGCATCGCCGCCCCGCACACCACCCCGGCTCTGCCGTAGGATTTCCAAAAGAGAGCGATAAAAGTGAATATCAACGTTTGCTTTGACGAAACGGGCCCGGCTGTAAATCCCCTTAACGTCCCGTTGAGAAGAGGGAGAGCGTTCGTGGCGTCCGGATCGGCCTCTCCCTGTCCTGTCATTCACTCAGTCGTCCGCGGCGACACGCTCGTGTGAGGGTGCGTCTCTCTCTCTCTCTCCCTCTCTCTCTCTCCCTCTCCCTGTCCTGTCACTCTCTCAGTCCTCCTCAGCAACACGCTCGTGTGAGGGTGCGTCTCTCTCCCTCTCTGTCCCTCTCTCCCTCTCCCTCTCTCTCTCTCTCTCTCTCTCTCTCTCTCTCTCTCTCTCTCTCTCTCTCTCTCTCTCTCTCTCTCTCTCTCTCTCTCTCTCTCCCTCTCTCTCTCTCTCTCTCCTTCCCTCTCTCTCCTCTCCCTCTCTCTCTCCTCTCTCCTCTCTCTCTCTCTCTCTCTCCTCCTCTCTCTCTCTCTCTCTCTCCCTCTCTCCCTCTCTCTCTCTCTCCCTCTCTATGTCCCGTAGAACTGGGCCCAGCACTCGTTCCCAACTTTACGCAGGAGTTCGGTGCCGAGGCGTCTGCGCTCCGATGTTAGCGTAGCCTTAGCGCTGTAACTCGCGCCGCTCGCGCCTCAAAGCAGAACTGCGTCCGCGGTTCTGTGGTTTGTGCGCTGGGGGGGGGGGTGTGACCGTTTCCTGCGAGACGCAGTGCTCCTGCCGCGCCCCGCCCCGCCCTGTCGAAAGGAGGCGCTACAGCCAGGCCCCAGGCCCCAGGCCCCAGGCCCTTCGCCACAGCTATAATTTGTGCCACTGGCCGCGAAAAGAAAAAAAAAGGTCTTGCTGTTCCTCTTAAAGCGGCTCTTTTCCAGCAGGCCTCTCCAGGCTTTGTTCCTTCTGTACAGCGGCGGGCAGGAGTTCGGAACGACCCGGAATAGTCTGTGAATAAATCCCGGCAGGCAGCCCGGCGGTGGAAGGCTGCTGAGGAGAGGTGGTGGTGGGGGGGGCGTTTGTGTTACATGAAAACTGCCAGGCCCCCCCCACCCCCACCCCCACCCCCCATTTCCCCTGTGTGTGTGTGTGTGTCTGTGTTTGTGTGAGAGCTAGACAAATAGTTACCGGTTATAAAATAAAAAAAATGGCGAAGGAGTCGTGCTCCACACAAACGCCGCTCGGCGGGGGGGTGGGGGGGGGGACGCGGAGTCAAGCGGACGCCGCCGGCGAAGAATGGGGTCCGCACGCGGGCGGCTCCCCCCGGCCCGCCTCCCCCCACCGCCGGGGCCCGCTGTTCTTTTGTGGAGGACCCCCTCGCCTCCACTGCCAATTTACTGGATATAAAACCGGCTCGTTTGCCGGCTCCAGAGTGCTCGGAATCGCTCTGCTCGCACGGGGGCCTGTTTACCCCCCCCCCTTCTCTCTCTGGCCGAGGTGCTTGGGTTCCGTTCAGGGCCCCCGGTTACAAACGCCGGGGCCAAACAAAGGGGGGGGGGGGTTTGGGTTTGTTTTTTTTTTCCCCCGTGCCTGTCGATGCGTCGGCAGCCCCCCCTTTTGTTTGGACGACAGCGCTCGGTGGGACGCGCCCGCGATGGCGCGTGATTGGAAGTGAAACCCTGCTCTTTGCACAAAAGGAAATGTTCATATTAGATTTTTTTTTTTTTTTCTTTTGCTTTTTTTTTTTTTTCACCACCGGGGAGCTCTTTGCAATTTAATCATCACTAAAATCATTAAAAAAGATCTGAAGATTAAATTATATTGGCATTTGCAAAATTATGTAATACATTTACATCACAATGAAGAAATTAAAATAATGCATTTTCTGTGTCTGGGGTTTATGAAAGCTCCACCTGGGAAATATAGCTCCATAAGTGGACAGACTCTTATTTTGCAAGCCTAGTTGCTGGAGCAGTAATAGGAATCTGCGCTCCGGCCTTGATAGCCTGAAAGAGGTCGTGGCTTACCCAGATTCCTCCCAGAGGTGAGGGTCTCGCTCCTGGAGCGAAGGCTCCTTATGGGGCAGGTACCCCTGTCTGTCTCCATGGTAGAGATGGGGCAGCGGCAGGGGGTGAGGTTTAGGGAGTCTAGAATTTGTAACTGGTCGAATTTTACGTGCGTGCATGTTGTGCTCACGTTGTTTTTTTGTCTGCCCCCCCCTCCCCCCTCCCCTTCCCGCTGCAGGTCTCACGGACGAGGAGGTGGAGTTGGCCATCCAGCGCTCGGGCAGCACAGAGGAGCCCCTGGCCCTGGCGCCCGTGGGCCCCCCGCACATCCTGCACCCCCCGCAGCTGGCCCCGGTCCCGTACAGTGAGTGTGACCCCCCCCCCCACATCCACGTGTGGCGGTTCATTCTTGGGTTTTTCTTATTGAACAACTGAAGTTCAGAGCGTTCATAGTTCAAGCAGTTCCTGGTATCTGGGCTTCTGGCTGCGTTGGCGTGGAGGCCCCGGTTGAGTCATCCTCGTCCTTTTTAATGGAGGAAGAAGCATCGTCTGTCTGGCATCGTTAGCCGCCCGGCCCACGTGCTAACGTGCTAATGCGCTACACGCCGAAAACGAGTTCTTTATTTCCGTGGGATTTCTGTGGGATCGCGTTGACGTAAATTTATGTGTACGACCACGTTGCACACAGGCCAATGTGCAAACCAATTAAGAAACCAAGGAGATAATAATCATCAGGAAGAGACCAGATTTGTTAAATCAGCAATTATATGTTGAAGAATATGTCGCCCCTGAGGGGGGGGGGGGGTTGGGGGTTGAGGGCTGAGGGCGGAGGGGTGGAGAGGTGGTGGAGGGGCGATGCGTTATCGTTGGGGCCTCGCTCTCCCAACACATCCCAACGATCTCCTCCTTCGCTCCTCCCAGCGAAAGAGTGGGGACTTCACTCAGGCTCCTGGCGAAAAAAAAGCCCCCGGTCTCTTTATTACCCCCGCGCGGGGCGGCGGGCGCTGTCCGCTGATTTGCCAATGCAGAATGAAGTCCGCGCAGTGCTTAACCCGCGTGACAATGACTCCAGATGCATTCCACCCTCATTTATTACCCCGCCCGGCCTTGACTCCCCCCCCGGCATCTCATGTTTGGTAATGAAAGTGATGTTGATGGGATGGCCGTGTAGTTAGGCTCCAGCCCGACTATAGCGTAGTAGCGGATGGGTGGGGGGGGGGGTTTATATCAAAACGGCTATAAGAGAGCCTGCATAATGAGGTGAGAGCAAGGGAGTCTTGTACGAGGGTCATTCCGAAAAGAGGAGGGGGGGGGGGGGCACCTCTCTTTGATGTCCTTGTTACGGCGACGCCTCCCCGGGACCCGCATCCATCTCTGTCGGAGTAATGGATACTCTGATCTCTATTTTCGGGCCGGCGGAAGGACGGCCGGGCCTCCGCTGAACCCAATAAATTTGAGAGGAGATTGGAAAAACGGCGGGAATGGGGCCCGGCTCGGCCAGCTTAAGTGACCAAATAAAAAGCAGTTCTGTTCCGGAGAGGAGAGGAGAGAGGGAGGAGAGGGAGGAGAGAGGGGGGAAGTGGGCCTGGGGAAGGCAGGCGGGCGAGTGGTTGGTTGGGCCTGGGCCGGGGGGTCGGTCCCCCCCCTTCCCTGGTGATTTCCCCGGTGATGGAGAGGCCTAACCTGGGCAGGTGACTGAGCTCAAGGCCTCTCTGCGCGCTACCTAGCGTTCGTCCTTCGACCGACTCGTTTCCGAGCCGCGTACCGCCCCCGCCCCCACCGCCCTCGCCCTCGCCCCCGACGGCCGTTCCGCCCGGGGTCACGGCGGATGCAAATGGCGGGAGGGACGCGTTAAGCGGTTAAGAGGGGGAGCGCTAACGACGCGGGCGAGCGAGCGAGCGACAGCGCCGCGGGAGCCGCGACCTCGGGCCTGCCCCCGGTCACCCCGCCGCTGAGGGCGCTCTGCCCTTGAGAGAGGGAACGGCTCCCCCCCCCCCCCAGCACACAGACCCCGTCCCACAGCACGTCCCTCTCTCCGCACGGCTCCGCCGAATTTGATTTGTTTTCCCCTAATGGCTTCCCTCGGGCGCTTTGTTTACGGTTAGCGTTCGCCGCGCCGCGCCGTGCGCCGTCGTCTTCGGGCCGGTTTCGCCCATTTCTGCGTTTGCGTCGGGCCGCGCGGGGCGCATTACCGCCGCCGGTCACAGGGGGAGGGGGTCCAGATTGCTTTCTGCGTCCCGCCTTTTAAGAAATTTCCACAGCGTTTCAAGCATGCAGATGCGCTCCGTAATCGCCATTTCGGCTCTGATTATTACACCGAGCCGTCGCTTTTATTTCTTACCTTTTCTTTTTTTTTTTTACGGGGGGGAGGGGAGCGAGGGCGAGCGGAGGTTTGGGTCCCCGTCTCATCTCCGCTCACTGCCAGGGAAACCAGCTCCCAATTCCTGAGGGGGGTAAAAAAAAAAAAAAAAAAGGAATAAAGTTTTGAACGTTCGTTTTCGAAAGGCTGACGACTTTGCCGGTGTGACAATAAATCTGATAGATGATATTTCAATTAGTCGCGGCTGTAATTTATAACGCAAAAATTTAATTTATTTGACACGAGATTATTTGTTAGAAGCATCAGTCAACCTGACTAGTTCAAACAAGCTATTAGCCAAATCCTTAGGAACCCGCGCTGTCGCTTTCTCTTTTTTTTTCTTATTTTTTTTTTTTTTTCGGGGATACAAATCCTAATTAGAAAAAGGAGCGGAGGGGAGAAAAAAAAAAGAAAAAAGAAAAGACAAATGATTTTTTAGAGCGTGCTCTTTGTGTGCTCTCCTGCTGTGGCTCAGGTAATCTCTCACTGTCAGACCCAAGGGCCACAACGCGCGCAGCGGCCTCCCCTCCGCGCTCCCCTCCGTCCCCCGTCCCGCGCCCCCCCCTCCCCCCCCGCCGCCCCCCCCCCCGTCCCGCCGCCCTCCCCCGTGCTTTATGAAGTACGATATTGGCTGCGGCAACGGCGGCCTCAGACTCCCGCTCAGAAAGGCTCGCCTTCGCCCCCGTTCATCATTTTGCACCTTTTTAACCTAGCGAGAGATCCAGCGTCTGGAGCAGCGGCGCCTTGCGCTTCCGCTGATGGGACGGGGGTTGGGGGGGGGGGGGGGGGGGGGGGGGGGGGTTCGAGGGAAAGGGGGGGGGGTATTAATCAGAATTCCACTGAGCTGGCGTGAGGTCCTTATGAAAGCCGTCTGCTTTCGGCGCGGTTTGTCCCGCTCTCGGCGGTCGCCGCGGCGATGGCGTGAGACGTGTAAATCACGGCGGATCCGTGCGAGGGAGAGCGTCTGCTGGCCGCCTGGAACGCTGCGCGCCGGCAGTCTTTCAGACTGAAGACGCCGCTTCTTCCTTCGCCGATATTCCGATGGGGGGGGGGTCGGGGGGGTGTTAACAGTGAGGTGGGGGAGCGTAGTTGGGGCGCAGGGTGTAAAATTGAATAAGTGTAAACGCCGATGTGCCAGACTGTCTTCGGCCTCCTGCGCCCCCCCTGCGTTGCCTGTGCTGCACAGGCCCACGCCACGCCAGGGTAAAACACCAGGGCGCTTCGTCTGGTTGTCACGCTGGTGCTATTATGGGATGCTGTCACAGCGGGACCGATGGGGGAGAGTTGAGCGGGCCTCCCCGGAGGGTGAGGAGCCGTGTGTGGGTACGAGGGCAGGTGGCAGAGGTGACCCGGAGGTCTCCGGAGAGCTTTCTCCCACCTGATGGGTAATGCTGCTGGTAACCTCGCGCATGGAAGGCGTGGCCCAGACCAGCTCTCTACCTGTGCAGCTCTCTCTCTCTGACTGTGCAGGTGCGTTTCATTTTAGACTCAGTTTCCCCTCCCCCTCCCAACCCCCCTCCAGATGCCTAAAAACATCAGATGTGCCTCTTTCACACTGGTATGAAATGGAAATCTCAGTATGAGGAGCAGTCCCTCCGTCCCTGCTGACTCGGGCTATAGAGAGATGTTCTCTCCCTCACCCCAGGCTGTCATTCAGCAAGTTTCACCCCCTCCACTCACAACACAACTGTCCACCTCCCCACCACATACTATCCACCTTTTCAACATAAACTATCCATCTCTTCAACACAAACTGTCCACCTCTTCACCACATACTATCCACCTTTTCAACATAAACTATCCATCTCCAACACAAACTATACATCTCTTCAACACAAACTGTCCACCTCTTCACCACAGACTATCCACCTTTTCAACATAAACTATCCATCTCTTCAACACAAACTATACACCTCTTCAACACAAACTGTCCACCTCTTCACCACATACTATACACCTCTTCAACACAAACTATCCACCTCTTCCCACGAACAATATACCTCTTCACCACCAACTATCCATCTCTTCACCACCAATTATCCATCTCTTCAGCACAAACTATCCACCTCTTTTATGAAAGAGTCAGGGAGCCCATTTCTCCATGAATGTCTACTGAAGATACGTGTTGCTGTCTGTATGTTTGATAAATTACTGGGCATCGAGGTTGTAATGTGAAGCACAGTGCTGACCCCATTACTGCATGCTTTGTGATAAAAATGTAATCTGTACAGTTTTGAAACTAGAATAACTTTATTTCAAAATGCCTTATTTACACTTTTTACAAAAAAAAAAACTCCCAATCGTAATTGTAAACTCCCATTGTTGACAGAGGGGGCGCTATTGCGCTATGAGTCAGAGAGTACCCTGCCTGCTGAACCCTCCCTGGGCAATGCTGTTTCCTGTTATACCTACTTCCTGGGGACTCCCAACCAGGGGAAGCTGGGCACTTACTGATGTGGCTGGGCGGCTCTGTCTCTGCAGGTCCTCCTGGGTACCGGTGGAGGGACTATGGGGCCCTGGCTATCATCATGACGGGCATGGCTTTGGGCTTCCATCACCTGTACCGGGTACGTCACTGTCACCGTCTCTGTGTGTGCGCCTGAGACCTGAGACCTGACAGAGATCTCACCGGTCCTCACTGTGCTGGTACTCACACACACACACACAGTCTCTCACACAAACACACACACAGTCACACACACACACACACACACACACACACACACACACGGAGCTCTATTTTTAAACCATAAAGTTTCCTCGCAGGATGCAGTCACCCCTGTCAGCACAATTTCTTTAATATCGGCTTTTTTTTCGGTTTGCGGTTGCTTCTGGGACTTTTGAACCCCGGGGGAGAACGCAGAAGGCCAGATGTTGTATAGATCACTGAATTCTGTCCGTCTGCGTCATCGACATCAGCTCATTTTAACCCCCCCCATGAGCTTTCTCTCTCTCTTTCTCTCTCTCTCTCTGTCTCTTTCCCTCATTCTCTCTCGCTCGCACACACACTGGTGTTTATCAGGCTCGGAGGCGGGGGTGCACGGGGATGTCGGCGCCGCTCTCCGCGCGGAAGCCGTCTCGCTGAGCGACGCTAATCCCGCGCAGGCCGCTCCGACATGTGGAGTCGATTACCGCGTTTTTATTGGCCGACGGGACGTTGGCGGCGGCTCTTCCCCAGCGGCCCGGGATCGTAGCGTCTTAACTGCCGGGCTGCGGCGCCCCCCCCCCCCCCCCACGTTGTCACGGCAGCGGGGTTTTGCGGTCGGGGATCGTTTCGGGTCGACGCCGCGCTGGGCGTCGGTGTGTGCGGGCCACGTTCGGCCTCCAGCCCTTTCGGCGCGGTCGAGCCGGGGGGGGGGGGGGGGAGCTGTAGCGTGACTGAAAAAAACCCTCGTGAAGGGGGGGGGGGGCACCGAGGACTGCTGCGTTCTGGCTTGTTGTGACGGGGAAACTTCTATTTCTGTCTTTTGTGTTGGAAATTCCCATTTTGGCTTCTGAAGAGCGGTGTCATGGGAATTGAAATCGTGCCGCCCTTAAAGATCCTATCAGGCCTCCTTACAACAAAGACAAGACAACAAGACTGCTTCTAGGTATCAAGACTTTTTTCCACCTGTAGCCATAGGCACAGATTTCTGGGTTGGGGGGGGAGGAGGTAGGGGATACGTCCCTCTCAATATTTAGAACACGTGCATTTGCCCCCCCAATGAAAACATGAAACATCATTTCCACCATAAATTGATGCAGAAAAGGCACGAATTGGTCCATAACAATTCACCAGAATGCAGGAAATGAAGTGTTTGACACTCAAAATTGAATTTGCATTTCTGCCACTAGTTATGAAGTTTTTTTTTTTTTTCCACTGATGATAGCGAGTAGCCTACTTATTTCGAGCATCCTGTGTTGATTTACCAGGAACAGCTTGCTAGGCCTCGCAGAAGGAGTAGAAACCCCAGGACTGTTGGAGGCTGTGCGTGAGAAAGTGGTGAGCTGCTCTTCGTCTGCTTGATAGGCTCTCTGCGATCAGCGTTCCTGTGCTCGTATATACTGTGCGCAGGGCAAAAGAGAGATAAAAAAAAGGTGTGAAATGGTTCAGGTGCTTGTTTTCATGAGGGAAAACAACCACTTCCCCTGAGCTAAACAAACAACAGCAGGGTTAGAGCAGTGCACCCGGCCGTGTGTCCCACGCTCTGAGCGCTCAGTGCTTCCTCTCGGCTCCTGCCTCCTCTTCCTCGCCTCCTCATCTCGTACCCTCCCAGCCGTTCTTTCACGCCCATCTCTTTCTTTTCCTTTCTCCTCCTTTTCTACTTTATTCATTCCAACTCTCCCTTTTTCTCCAGTCTTTCCTTTTTAATCTTTCTCTCCATGTCTTCTGTTTTACTTTCCCCCTTTCTGCTCGTGTCTTACGATCCTCTCTTTCCTGTCTCCCTCTCTCTCTGGCACTGCCGTTGCAGGTGAGGTGGGGTTCCCTGGCAGGGCGGCTCACGCTGCTGTCATGTCCCAGAAGCGTAGCGCCAACAAGCGCCATATGCCTGCCCGTCTCCCGTCCCCCGCCCGTCCCCCCCGCCCGTCTCCTGCTCACCGTCCCACCCCCGTCCCCCCCCGCCGGTCCGCTCATTTAGGCCGTGGAGCCGCTTGTAAACACCGCTCACAGCGCCGCTCTTATTAATTACCGCCCGTGCTGACGCTCGTTTAATCTTTCTCAACTTTTTGAGTGTTTATTGCTTCTGGTGGCGTCGCCTACCCGGGCGCTCTTCTGAAAAGCTGGCATGGGCACGGGCACCAGTTGGCACCGGTTGGCACGGCGAGGGCCAAAGCTCGGGCCGCTTAAACCAGGGGGGGGGGGCCGGTCCACCAAATGAAACGCCGACAGCGTGAAATGGCAGCCAACGGAAATGGGCGGCCTCAACAACACCAAACACTCCTGAAGGAAGCGGCCGATTGGGCAGAGCGGCTGCCTGTCAGACAGGGAGCAGCCGAGACGCTTTCGGTATCCAGCCCGATTGGTTTAAACGGGGAGGAACAGCTGATTCGGGGGAAAAGGGTACTCTGGTACCGGATTAACCGCAGTTTCCCACCCGGGAGTCGGCCGTACGGACTGAGCCGGGTTAATCTGCGGGATGGGCTCCCTCCCTGCTGCCCCTGGCGGCTCGCCCGTCTCCGCCCTGTGGGCACCTGTGCGGGCGTTCTGCTGCCCACCTGTGCTGCCTCGGAACACGCTGCTTCTGTCAGACTGCACCCCCCACCCCCCACCCAAAAAAAAACCTCACACCCCCCCATTCCAGCTACTGAGCTCATCTTGTGAAACCGAGCGCTTCCATTGGCTCCCCGCCCGCTTGTTTACTCCGTTACTATGGAGCTGCTTCTCTAGCATGGCTTTGGTCTGACAAGTAATTGTCCTCCGTAGGTGACACGCTCTAATAGAGCAGTTGGGGCCAGGCCGGGGGGGGGGGGGGAGGGGGCACGGGCTTAATGAATTTGAACCCGATGCCGTGCCCCTCTGCTCATTTCCTGGCCTACGCGTCGTCTATTAAGTCAAACGGCGCTCAGTGAAGTGAGAGAATCGCTGTCCGTCCCAGAGTGCACCTGGACAAAAAAAAAACACTTAATGGGTAAAACAAAGCATCATGTAACCATAGACTTTTTTATGTGATAAAGAGAAGGGTGCATGGGAAAAAAATTGCAGTTATGATAAAACATGTTCACTTTTTGAAATATTATGCCGATGTACATGTGGTTAATCTGATGGTACAGAAAAAGATAAGGCACAAAATTGTCCAAAATAATTTCTGTTCTTGTTTCGTTGCGTAAATTTATAAGGTTATGGTCGGTCTTCCGTTACTTTTAGTCAGTCATTTTCCGCAAAGATAATTGCATCATTATTCTTGGAGCACTTAATTGTTTGGCGTCTTTGGAAGAGGTAGCCTGTTATTGGGGGAAATGCTCACAATGGAGCAGAGCAAGCGTTTGATTTGGTCGGTTTTGGAACGAGAGCGATCCTAAGTTGCTGTTGCACCACCCAGGCAGCGTCCGATCCCAGCTGCAGAATCTCTTGCTCGTACGAACACCCCCCTTCCCCCCCAAAACCCCATGACCTCACCCTTTTCTCAACCAATCGGCATTATCAACGGAGCTAAAATAAACGAGCGAACGGGCGTGCGGACTGCTCTGGCTGCGGTATTAAACAGAGAAACCCATCGGATTACACCCCCCCGGTCAGCGTAATTGTTTCCAGTGCATTATTGATGGCCGATGCGCGTTGTGGCACAGAGTTTCCACATTTCATATTCTGTCTTTTTCTGTTTCTTTTGTCTGTGCTATGGAGCGTAAGCGATAGCCTGACCTTGCTCTCCTCTCCTCTCCTCTCCTCCTCTCCTCTCCTCTCCTGTCCTCTCCTCCTCTCCTCTCCTCTCCTCTCCGCTCCGCTCCGCTCCTCTCCTCTCCTCTCCTCTCCCCTCCTCTCTGCTCCTCTCCCCTCCTCTCTCCTCTCCTCTCCTCTCCTGTCCTCCCTCTCCTCTCCTGTCCTCCTCTCCTCTCCTCTCCTCTCCTCTCCTCACCTCCTCTCCCCTCCTCTCCTCTCCTCTCCTCTCCTCCCCTCCTCTCCCCTTTCCCCCCTCTCCTTCTCCTCCCTCTCCTCTACCCTCCCTATTCTCTTCTTTCTCCTCTCTCCCCCTCCTCCCTCTCCTTCTCTCCCTCCTCTCCTCCCCTCCCTCTCCCTCCTCTCCTCTCCTCTCCTCTCCTCTCCCCTCCTCTCTGTCCTCTCCTCTCCTCTCCTCTCCTGCTCCTCTCCCTCTCCTCTCCTCTCCTCTCCTCTCCCCTCCTCTCCTCCCACTCTCCCCTCTTCTCCCTCTCCTCTCCTCTCCTCTCCTCTCCCCTCCTCTCCTCGCTCTCCTTCCTCTCTCTCTCCTCTCCTCTCCTCTCCTCTCCTCTCCTCTCCTCTCCCCTCCTCCTCTCGCCTCCTCTCGCCTCCTCTCGCCTCCTCTCCTCTCCTCTCCTCTCCTCTCATACCGTTCCAGGCCCGGACTGCACACTGTGTTTTAGTTTCCCCCGGAAAAATTCTCCTGGAGTGGAGGGCGGAAACCGTACGCTGATGTATGACTTTAAGCAGAGTTAAGAAAAGTATGAAAGTCCCTTCAAACCCACAATGTATCCACCTAAGTAGGGGGAAAAAAAAACTGGTCACTTTTTGTGTAATATTTCCCCAGTGAGACATTAAAGTAGAAAGGAGCTGGAAATATGGGTGATGAGTAATAATGACGACCTTTGATTTCTCTTTCCTCTCTCTGAAAGCTGCCTTTTGGCTTTGGCCAGATGAATAAATAATGATGACAGCCCCACACATTTATAGGGATGGAACTGCATGCGTTGCGTGGAACGGTCCCAAGATTCCCTCCTGGACGGGGCCGCCGTCTCGGTCTGTGAAAGCCCCTCTCTGGCTCCGCCGAGCCCAGCTTTGTGGGTGCTTCTCCCTTTCCCGGCCCTCTGGTGACATCGTTCCTTAAAGAAAGAATCTGCTGATGCAGTTGGCTGCTTCCTCCTTCTTCCTCCCTCACTCTCTCTCTCGTGTCCTCTCTCTTCGCTCTCCTCTTCACGTGTGTGCGATGGTTGGCGCGTCCTGCTCTCTCTCAGGCGACGTTCAGGCGTCCACAGAGAGGTGAAATGGCGCGACGCGGTCACCCGGGTTACCGTTGGCAGCTGATTGGTTGACGGCGACCCCGCTGGCTTTCACAGGGCGTTTTTTGTGTGATGTGCGTGATCACAGTTTTTAAAGTTAAGCCGTGTCCATTGACTGCTAAATGTGACAAAATAATTTGTTATTGACCCCCAACCCCACCTCCACACGCACACACACACACACACACACACACCACCTCCACGCACACACACCACACACACACACACACACACACACACTCTTTTTTTTTTTGATGGATCCCCATTGACAGCCTTTGAAAGTGATGCATGCTGGGAACCAGAAATGTAACTTTGCTATTTTTTTTTTCTCGCCCTAATGGGCGCGGTGCGAACGGGACCTGTGGTTTCGGGTATGCCCCCCTCCTCTACGGTCTGGTTGCTGCTGTCCCGGGGACCCGGGGCAGAGGGAGGCCCGGTTCCCGCTGGTTTAAAATTTACCCCAGTTTACCAGGGCTGTGCCAGCACTGCACCAGGGCTGTACCAGGGCTGTACCAGGGCTGTACCAGGGCTGTGCCAGCACTGCACCAGGGCTGTACCAGGGCTGTACCAGCACTGCACCAGGGCTGTACCAGGGCTGTACCAGCACTGCACCACGGTCACAGCACCAGAGCACAGAGGCCCAGAGTCACGGCCTTATAATGATGTGGACTCATTGAAGGGTTGTTAGGGTGGTGTAAAGACGTATGTGTCTGAGATATATTTTTCACACATATACTTGTGACAGTTGCATTTTATTCAGTCTGTAAGATTCTGTGTGTAGACAATAACAATAATCATTTATGAAAGCTATACAAAAAAATGCGTGTATGTATGAACGGAGGTGGTTTGGAACTTCAAATAATTATGTCTAACTTTGAAGGTGAAGTGAATTGAAATCCTCATTGATTGGACACATTCATACAGGTTTTTCTTTGTCATCTTTTTGAACAGTAGATTTCCTTTTTAGTGAACCACTCCTTATCTTCGCCATCTGTGGGGTGTTGTTTTTTTTATTTATTGTGCTTGCATTTCTGTATGACACACACGGCTGACTTATGCTCACTGTGTCCTTTAACAGTGCTGTGCAATGCCCCCTTGTCCTAGTGTTTCTTGTTTTTCATCAATGGAAACTGTGACTTGTTTCCACTTAATGCTTGCCTTTGTTGTATCGGTGGCATTAAGGGACTTGACAGTGGGCAACTGCATGTGCTGCTTCCAATTTTACGCGGAAGCTAATTTGCGGATAATCCCGCGAAATGGGAAAGCTGTGGAGAATACTAGCCTGAATACTTCTCCTGGGCTTGACGCTAACATTTCGTGCTACTAAGTTGAAAAATTTGGGAGCACACTAAAGCATCCTAATTATTAGTGCATGTGCCCCTAAATTATTTTTTTTTACAGTGAGCAAGCATCACTTTTCGGAAGCAAGTGGCCCTGTAATGGGAGCACTGTAGACCCACGCTCTGTGTAACGTCCCGCTCCCAAATCGAGCTCCTCCTCCGCGTAACGCTGATCCCACACCTTTAGCTGGTCTCTCCTCCGCGCGCTAAGCGCTTAGCTGAGCGTAGCGGCACACCTGCGGGGGGTCTGACTGCGCCGGTGTGCCTTGGAGAAGAGTGCGTTGTGTGCGCCGGGGATGGGGAATCGGGCAGTCGAGGAGGGGGGGTGGAGGGGATCGAGGTGGGGGGGGGAGAGTGGTGGCTCTGGTTTCAGGTGCAAAGCAGGTGATTGGGCTCCCCTGCCCCCCCCCCCCCCCTCGCTGTCACAGGCCTCAGAACCGGCGCTTTGTATCTCCGTCAACGGACGTGTTAAACATGCCGGCCTTCCTCTCCTTTTCTCCCCCCTCTCTCTCTCTCTCTCTCTCTCTCTCTCTCTCTCTCTCTCTCTCCCTCTCTCTCTCTCTCTTTCTCTCTCTTCACCCCTCTTCTTTCCTGAGGAGAATTCTAATAGGGTGTCATGTTTTTTAATTGCAGAAATACATCCTGCCCCTCATCGCGGGCAGCCGGGAGGACGCCAGGAAGCTGCAGCGGATGGAGGGCCACATGGCCGAGATGAGCGGCGCTCTGACACAGACAGGTGAAGATTAATATCTTCATCGCTTCCCCCCCCCCCCTCCTCCTTAACATTTTCCTTCATTTTATCTGTCGCCAAAATCTGCTCGCGTTTTTACAAACGACGCGCCCGTCATTTCGCCTTAATTTGAAATTGCTTGTTTACTGTCGGCTCACCCTCCATTAATTACGTTTGGCTGAAAAGCTCTTAACCTCCGAATATTAATGAGGGGAAGGAAAATGACAACGTTTCTGTTTTTTTTGTCCCCCCCCACCCCCCCACACACACACCCCCACCTCTCCCCCCCCCCCTTCATCTCCGTGGCGAGAAAGTTCATTTTAATTTTCGGCGCGGAAGTGCGGTGCGCGGGCCGGCGTCGGCGCGCGGCGGTGATTAAGTGTCCCGCGTGACAGGTGCGTCTCCCGCGTCGGACAGGTGAGGGATCTCCGCCTGCCCGTCAGGCGTGGGAGTAATTAAACGTCCCTGCCGTCAGGCGCTCGCGAAGGAAACTTTAGTCTGATTAGCATAGCGTTCGGCGCCAGGGTGTGACGGCGTCGTCTTTAAAAGAAAATAAAAAAATTAACTACAAATATAACAAACAAAAAAAAGTGTGTGTATTTCAACATATTTTAACGAAAATCTCAGGTGTGATTTTCCGCGGGTTATAAATGACGTAACGTTCCAGAATCCCTTTTTTTTTTTAATTTTTTTTTTTAAATGTCGGATCGGTGATTACATCATCAGGAAAACGTGCAGGTGGTGTGGATCCCGGTAAACAGGAAATAGTTCGATTTAGCGCGTGATGCATTACAGGTTGCTGAGCCATTTGTCTCCGCGCTGTGCCCGTACGCGGGTGTGTTAAAGCGTTGCACCCCTTAACTGATGCATTAACTTCTGTTCTTTTCATTTACCGCTGTAATAGCTCATGGTTATGGCTGCTTTAATCTTGGTAATGAGTGGTGGAATGAAATTCTGGGAGTTGTAGTTCTTTGGGGGGGGGATCACAGAGCGGCCGTAGTTTTTTTTAAGGCTTCCCAGCGGTGTAAAATATACAAATCAAACAGGCAATTCTGTTAGCGGAGGAGCTTCTGTGTCACCGGGGCTCTCCACACGAAACGATCCATTCACAGCTCTCTCCTTTCAGCGCATAGTAAAAATACTGCAGGTCTTCGGCCAAAATATTAAACACACATTTCTTCATCGTCAAACTGACTAGAGATGTGACATAAAGCAGACTTTATTGGTCTCCCAAGTTTGATGAGGACTGCTAAGTATTTTGTAAATGAATTTTCTGTTTTAGCAAAAAGAATATTTGCTTTAAAATGAGGGCAAATGAGTTTCATGGGACAATTTTATGCCTGCGATAATCTGCGTAACTAATGAGCTCTTTTATTGTCATTTTGACTTTTGTACGCAAAAATATTTTGTCATTGAATTTTACCTTCTTCTGTCTTTTTTTTAACATGGGTAATTTCTGTATTTTTTTTTTCATCATTGTAGATTAGATTTATTTATAAAAATGCCTTTTCATTCTGGCCACAACAGGTTCTGTGATCATAACAGTTGCCTCATATAAAGCCAACCTCCCCATGAACCCCCCCTGCCTCCCCCATCCTCCCCCCCCCCCCCCCCTCAGTTGTGGTGGTGTTCCAATTTACTGTGGCTGGAGTAGCCAAGCTGCCATTGTAGTTAATGACTGTTTCAGTTAACAGTTGGGAGAGAGAGAGGGGCGGGGGAGAGGGGGGGTAGGTGGGGGGGGGGGGGGGTGTTGTAACGTGAGTAATAGCGAATAACCGCCTTCCTGCCAATTTCTCAGCGGCCCCTTTTGTTGAAGTTCATGTATTTCTCCAGCGCCGAACGCACTGAAGTGATGTTTCCCTTTGAATAAAACCGCGTAGCTCTCCCCCCGCCACCTCGCCCCCCCAGCTCTGAGTGGGCCACGGCTCCCATTATGATTTTCCTACAGCTTCACACGGGCGGCTAATGAATGGATCTTGGAACCACTTCAGCCCGGCCGGGGCTGGGGCGGGCCTGTAATGGAATTGTGCGCCCGACGGCTCGGCCCTTCTCTCTCTCTCTCTTCTCTCTCTCTCCTCTCTCTCTCTCTCTCTGCGTGTGTGTTTTTCGGTGGGAACCATATTGGCGACCAGCTGGCCATTAAAGGCAGAACACAGGCCCGGACATATGTAGCGTACGCTTATATGGAGGTATTTACTGAATAATTTACGGGGAACAGTGTGTTCCCCCTGCTTCTGTGCAGCAGCTGTACGGGCGCACTTAGAACCCTGTCCAATTCACGTGTTCTTAAGCGTTCCAGCTGAAGTCATGCTGGGTCTGATAAATGAGTATTTCTTCTTCAAAGACGTTCGTACTGTGCGGCATAGTGTATCAGGGCATGAACTGCATGGATAGCCATTGCTGTCGATGCTCTGCATTTGTGGCCTTGATGCCCTTTTAAAAATAACTACCTGTACGACCACCCTTGTGTTGCTTTGTATTCTCTACGGCAGCAGTGCCCTCTGGAGTGCCCTCTAACATGTTCAAAAGTTGGCTGCCCCTGCTCGCAGACGTAATTCCTCTCGAGCGTTTGTCCGCTGCATATCGAAGTGTCGCTGTTCGGGAGTGTTTTTCCGTGGTGTTTCCAGCATCAGCGTCGTGTTTTTGGCTGTGGTTTGTCTCCCCCATTTTCTGTGTCGCGTGCTCACACGTTCACATCAAATATGCACCTGCTGCTGCGTATAGCTACTTTGACCTAACACGCGAGTGTCCGTGAGAGTAATCGTTGAGGTTAACCTTTCCTAGTCTTGTAGTTGTATTTATTGATGTTGATAACATATCAATAAATTACTCAGAGAAGGATTAGCACTTCTTCTGTGATTAAATTTATTTTTGCTATCGATACTCATTTGCTAGCTAGGTAAATACTGAGCTAATGTCAGGTTAGGTTAGGTTAGCTGGCTTAGCTGGGTTTATCGCTTCTGCACTGCAGTACTGTACATGCATAAGGTAATTATGAGGAAAAATATGTCCAGAAATATACAGCCATCCACATACAGTCTGGGAACTCAGATACACGTGTGTGTGTGTGTGTGTGTGTGTGTGTGTGTGTGTGTATGTATATGTATAGCGAGAGAGAGCTTGGAGTAACAGCATGGTTTTTCATACTAATGCCCCCCAAAAAAAATTTTCAGTCAAAATGTTTTAAAATGGAGGGGCGATGAGCGCATTTGTAAGAGTGCCTCTCAGGAGGCCGAATGGTGATGGACCCAAAGCATCATGGGTCCCTCGGGGGGGGGGGGGGGGGGGGGGGCGAGGACTGGATCCGGCGGCGGTCCCAGAGCGGCCTGGGTGAATCCCGCTCGCCCCTTCACCAGCTGTTACCGAGCCTCTCCGACAGCCCGGGCGAGTCCTTCCAGGAACAAGCCAGAAGAAAGAAAAAAAATAATAAATAAATAAAATAAAATAAAAAAAGTATTTAATGCAGAATACCTCGCGCCTGCAAAGAGAGCCGTGTTCGTAAAGCCCTGAGCCATCCACTCTAACAGCCGAGCGGGGCGGGGAGCTACAATATCTCTTGATGTTAAACCAATTAGACTTGATTTAACACTTTGCTCGGGATGATTTATACAAATGTTTATTGGTTTTCTGTAATATAATCAGTTTGGAAACTTAATGCATTGTTTGGGAATACGCGGTGCGGGGAGGGAAGCGGGGAGAAACCCGACTGTTCTCGCGGTTATTTGAAACGATACTCCGCCTTTATAGCACCGGGAGCCGCTGTTAGCCGCCGCTCTTATTGTTGTTTTTATTTGTCTCTCGTCTCGTCTACCTTCGCTTGATCTCGAAATAATTTAATCTTCAAAGTCAGCGCTGGAAGAGCAATATTTATTGGGATTAGGAGGGACATTTTGTCTGAATCCCTTCCCAACCCCCCCCCCCCCCCCCAAATGAAAGAGGGTGTTTTGGGTTTTGTTTTTTTTTTTTCTTTCTTTCTTTTCTTGTTGGATGTTTTAGTAAAGTAAGGCCAGTGGTTAGTCTGCTAATGGAAGCACACAGACTGTTATTTAATATAAAGTCAGACACCAGATTAACGATTTAATCGGTTCTTGTGGCTCAAAGAGAATGTCATTCCTCACCCAGATAAAAGGAACACCACACCCGTGTTTATGTGTAAAGAGTATAGTAAATATTTACTTATTTTGTGCATTTTTCAAACAGTTTTACAAATCAGTTGAACTTTAAGTTGTTATGGTTGGTAAAAATGCGGCAAGGAAACGTGGCTGAATTATTTCTTGTCACCATGACGATACGTTTTCGTCACACGGTTTGCCAAAGTTGAGCAAGTGCTAAAAACGTACTCACCAAATTGAGTTTTTGACGAAAAAAAAAGTGTTGCACTCGCATTTACGTGTAAGTCAAATTTAAGGACAACATTTTTTCGATTGAATGCAGGCTTTTGCCTACTCCGTTTGGCAGAAACCGGCGAAAATCGACGTTCTCGGACACGCGTGACGCATTTAACGCCACGCTTCGAAGCGGCGACGAAAGGAAGGATTTCCCCCGTTTCCCGGTACTCAAACCCTCCAAGCCCGCGCTTTCCAGCTCTAATTCAGCGCTCTGCTTTAATCCTGCGCACCGATCCAGAGCCTTTTCCTTTCTTACCGCTCCTGATCTCCTGACACGGGCCGTAAGCGAATAAAGGCGCGTAGCGTCTGTAGCGGGCCGCCGTGCCGCTCATGAAACCCATCGCTCTAATTACCGACTTTGGGGGTATTTTGGCCTGTCTGCCGCTCCTCAGGGGGAAGCCTGTCGTCTCGGAGCGTCAGAGGCTCCGCGTAATTGAGGGGTTACGGGAGAGAGGAAAAAAAAGCGTGTTCGTTTTTTTTTTTACTGTGACGTTAGCCTTTATTTATTCGCCTTGAACCTCGTGTTCTAATTGCGTTTAAACGTAAAGCAGCCTTCGGGGCCCACACGGGGGCCGTTTGTGTCGTCGCATCCTAAAACGGGTTTTAAGGATTTGGGGCCTCTTGGAAGAGGCAGCTGGAATTAGGACTAAGCCCCTGCAGCACACCTTTAGCCTCTGATGTGGTTAGGACACCTCTGCCACCTTCGGGGGTCTGCGCGCGCGGTGTGCCGTTCTGAGAGAAGCGCGGACGCGGCGTAGCGAAGCTAGCCTTTAGCTGGGTTTTTACGCCGCCTCCGCCGCCGAAATGAATTATGGGACATGAAAACTAACAAAAACATATCCAGAGAGGGGGACGGAAAACAGCAGCAGCAGTAGCAGTCGTGCTTTGATTCGGTTAAAGAACATGTGGAAGCGTTTGCCAGACTTTTAAAAAAACGTATTAGTGCCTGTTTAATGTTTAACGTTTAATTTCCTTTTTTTCCGCTACAGAACATTGATTTTCTTTCGCTGTTCGGCGGCTTTGGCGGGAGTGTTGCCTGGTAGTGCAAGCGTGTGTACACTGGCGCGTATATACAGTAACGTAGCGATAGGGGCCTACACGAATCCAGCTCCTGTTTTGGGTTCCTTCAACGGACAAGAAATGAAAGTTAAAAAATGAAGTTTAAGTTTAACACCAGGGGCCCAAACCAGATAAATTTGGGGACAAATGTAAATTCAGGGCCCACAGTGTTCACCCTGAGCTACTGATAATACTTTTATCATTCCTCACACCCTTCTCTTTATTCACCTGTGCTGTACTGCTGTGTGCTGTGAGATATTGTACATGCTTTTATTGCAAAGGAATGTGAATTTTGGTAGCCTCGTTTTTTTTTTTGTTTCAGAAGTTAATGTTTTTTACATGTTATTGTGATCATTTGTTTATTGCACTCATTACGTTTCTATTTTTATTTGTGATGATTTGATGTTTTGACAATTAATTTCCTATTCGGGCCGGTTCTTGGGCGTTCTTTTTTATTAGCTGCTGTGCCTTGCAGAATTATTCAGACATTTTGACAGTTGTCACATTTTTTTGTGGGATTATAAATGCTATGTTTATATTTTATACATTTCATTTTTTTTTTTTAATCAAAGGTGCTTTCTTTTCACTGGGTTTGGAGGGATGGGCTTTTCTAGGCAGGTTCTCAATGCACCTTCCACTTTATTATTGAGGAAACGGTGCTCCTCAGGGTGTCCAAACATGTTGTATTTTATTTGCACCCCTCTTTTAACCTGTCCCCTTTTGATAACTTCATCCCCTGACTCACTGATAAAACTCCTTGGTCATAATTTTTTGTTTCTTTACTTAAAGTTCAGTTGCTAGCCCGTTCTCCTAAAAACAGATGTTTTATCCAGAAATCATGATAATCACTTTTTATGCCACGCAGGCTGAGGCCAATCATCTAATTTTATGGCTCGTTACGCTGCTTTAATTTAGAGGTGCCTGAGCACTGGGCCTGAGTACTTGTGCAATCAACATAGCTCCCAATTTTATTTCATTTTCAGTATCCCATATACTTCTTGCTTGTTTTTGCTGGCTTGAAAGCAGCACAAATGTAGAACGTCTGAAAGCAACATTAACATGTGAGAATTGTGCTAGGGTGGTTAATACCTTTGCAGTGGGCCTTTGACGGTTGCCAGGTTCTAACAAAATCATCCTTGGACTCCAAAAATCCCACATTGACCTGGTCCTGTTGAGCACCATTTTCCACACAGAAAAGACTTTACACGACATGTTTGCAGGCTACAGTTATAGTAAGGCTTTAGCTACATTCACTTAATGGGATTAGATTTGAACTTTCAGGCCTTTGTTGCATGCCCATGAATCTTTAGTACTTTTTTGAGTTTTGGTTGTGTTTGCTGTTTTGACCAACAAAGGAATCCATTCTGTATCGACAGTGTACTGTGCATACAAGTCTTTGTAGATAACCAAACTCCCTTTTGGACCCGACTTTCAGAATTACTGAAAGATTCGTACCCTAGTTGTGTGGAAACCGTTGGATGGCGTGACAGAAATTGGTCCGAGCTGCGTGAATCGTGCTGAAGGACGGTTGAAGGTCATATGGTGACAGTGGGTGTGGCAGCGTGGAAGCTCGCGATGCAAGACGATTTTTTTGAGAATTTTGAGCAAATTCCCTGCGCGTGTCTCTAGTTCCTACGGCTCGGGATGCGGGGGGGTGGGGGACTCTGCGGGGGGGGACTTGGTGAGGGGGACTCTGCATGACGGGGGGACTCTGCGTGACGGGGGACTCTGCGGGACGGGGGGAGGCTCTGTGGACGGGGGGACTCTGTGACGTGGGGGGGGGACTCTGCGGGACGGGGGGGACTCTGCGGGACTGGGGGGACTCTGCGTGACAGGGGGGACTCTGCGGGTCGGTGGTGCTGCTCTGGTGGCGTTGCAGCCGTAGTGACGACCGCCTGCGCATACGTGTGCCCGTTTGTCTCCCCGCAGTGACGCAGCTGCAGGTGACGCTGGCCTCGGTGCAGGAGCTCCTGGTGCAGCAGCAGCAGAGGATACAGGAGCTGTCCCAGGAACTGGCCTCCTCTGGGGTAACGTGCCTCCCTCCGCCTGCTCCCCTCTCTCCCCCCCTCCCCCTCTCCCCTCTCTCCCCCCTCTCCAAACACCTCTTCACATCCATAGCTCTGATAGCATCAGGCTTCTCCTCCCAAATTTCCTCTTCCAGGTTATATTCTGTGATGGGCAGGGAGAAGAAGGAGGAGCCATTAAAAAGGCAAAATCACAAGTTTAGGGCTTTATTGTGTGGGTCTGTGAAGTTGTTTGGGAATTCTGTGGGTTTACATGAGGTCTGAAGTTACAGTGAGACAGTACAAGCTGGTAATTTTGACCTCTGTATATGCCATTCTGCTGTAGGTGCATCAGAGGTTATTACCTCCATTTGTTTTTATCTGTCCATCAGTCTGTCTGTCCGTCCGTCTGAGAGCAGGCTAACTGATAAAGTTACGGGTGAAACGTGATGAAATGATCGGCTCCAGGACAGGGAAGTAAGTAGTTTTTAATGGCGGATAAGACGAGTGTTAACGGAAACACAGATATGCCCTTCTGTGTGTGTGTCTCTGTGGCTGGCTGTGTATTATCAAAATAAAAAAAAACGACACAACCGAACATCGAGTGATGCGATATCAGCTCCTTACAGATAGAGATCTTTCCAAATTGATGTGTTGTCCCGACGGGCGTGGCTTAATCTTCCCCGCGTCTGGGAGACCGTTTACTCTCCCCGAATTCGGCGAGACGGTCCGAGCCGCGTTCCTTTTGGAGCAATTCCGTTAGCGAGCGGTTCGGCTGAAAGGTATGGTACATAAACAGATTGATAAATTGAAGCTTTGCGAGGGGAGCTGGAGTCTCGCTTGTCTTGCGCATTAAGATCTCCTTCTGCCCCCCCCCGTCCCCGTCCCCGTCCCCCCCCCCGCCCATGTTAACAAGTGCCTAACCTCAGAGGATTGAGGCCATCTTGAGTTTAAAACAACAATTCGCATTTTTCAGCAGCAGAGGAAGATTAATGCCTGTCCCTGATGACAATACTCTCGCTGGCACAGGGTCGTGTGTGGTGTGGTTCTTTACGGAGACCGGGCGGGGGCGGGGGGGGGGTGTGGCCAAGGGGAGCTCGCCCGGGGCTCTCAGTGATATCAAGAGCCCAGGAAGTGGCCGTCTCAAGATGGAGGGGCCAAGCCAACCCCGGGGCAGCACCAGGGCGGAGGAGGCGGGGCATTCATTAGGGCTGGGGTTGGCACGGCCCTCCTGGCATCTACTTTTTAAAACAACCCCCCGTCGGCTGAAAGCCTGTGTTTGGGGCAGTTTGTTAACCTGTGAATGGCGATCGATGAGACGTGATGTAACCGGGTTTACTGGGTCAGGGTGCGAGGCCGGGCGCTTTGTTTTTTGTGATTAAGTTTGGTTCGGGGGATGGGGGGCGGGGGCGGGGAGGGGATGGGGGGGTGTGTGTGCGGCAGCAGTTTTTATAGCAGGATCTTGGCTTTAATTGGAACCCTCGCAAACGCGCTAGCGTTGTGACTCGCCCTAATTTTCCCAGTCCCGTGTTTATAATCCGTAAAGAGAGTAACGGCCCTCGGGAGGGGCCCCGGGGCCCGGAGCCGAGCGGTAAAGAACGGTAAAAAGCGCGGTCCGGAGCGAGAACGCTGGTCTCCGCCGGTCTGTCGTCCCGTCGCCGCGGCGACGCCCGCGCGCCCCGTCGCCGTTTCGGAGCGCGGCGATAAATCACCCCCCGTAATCAGCCCCCCAAAAAAAAGCGTGGCGGGCCGGCGGCTCGGGCGGCGCCGGCGGTGTTTTATGTCCGCAGCTTGTCGAGCACGCGGCCCGCGCGAGCGCAGCATCTGGATCCCGCAGGAGAACATATGCGCCCACATCTGTCTCCGGAGGAGGAGGGGAAAAAAGAATCATACGAATCCACCTCCCTCCCAGCGTTACTTTTATCCAAAGTGCGGGCGGCCGTGACTGTATTCAGAGCCCCCCCTCCCCTCACCTTCCACCCCCACGCCCCACACCCACACCCCACACCCCACCCCAAAACCCAATCTTTTAAATGTGGCAACAAAAATAAATAAAAAAATAAATAAAAATCTGATTGAGTGATCGTATGGAGAATGGGGCGAGGGGGGTCTGGGTTCCGCGGAGCTCACGGTCTGAAACAATGTCGTTACCGCAAATCATTCCTCTCTGTCAGAACGCCGGCGAACCTGCAATCAAATCCATCCATTGTTGCGCGCACTTTAACAATGATCCCGAGCTGGGCTTTCAAAGAACGGAAGAGAGATTTGTTTTTTTGTTTTGTTTTTTTTTTTTTTTTTTTTGTCGAAATATAAATTAAATTGAAAAGTTTGTGCCTCATTTGCCATGAGTGCCTTCTTGGAGGGCGGCGGCGCGTAAAAAGTATATTTCACATCAAAACGCCCATTAAACAAATCATAAACTGCACTTTATAGCGATTGTTGCCGCGATCTTAAATTTTCTTTGGAGACGGGGGGGCGAAAAAAAAAGAAAGAAAAAAAAAAGCCCTGTTGTGTCGAGCCCATATGGGAAATTGGAAAATTGGTTGCAGGTTCGAGGCGTGTGATTAAGAACACATGTTGGGCTGTGGAGCTACTTATCTTTTTTTTTTTGTTTTTGTAGTTAGCGGCCTTCCGGGCAGGCTTTCGGGGTTTCCGCGCGCCGCGCGAAGTGCGGCGGGACTCGGGCGATTAGACCTCTTTAACGCGGAAACGCGCCTTTAACCCAAAACACATGAGTCCTGTTCCGCCCGGCTGCTGAGTAAACACTTCTCCTGGTCCTTACACCGCTAAATGGCACCGCTCTCTCTCTCTCTCTCTCTCTCTCCCTCTCTCTCTCTCTCTCTCTCTCTCTCTCTCTCTCTCTCTCTCTCTCTCTCTCTCTCTCTCTCTCTCTCTCTCTCTCTCTCTCTCTCCTCTCTCTCTCTCTCTCCCTCTCTCTCTCCCTCTCTCTCTCTCTCTCTCCTCTCTCTCTCTCTCTCTCTCTCTCTCTCTCTCTCTCCTCTCCCTCTCTCTCTCTCTCTCTCTCTCTCTCTCTCTCTCTCTCTCCCTCTCTCTTTCTCCCTCTCTCTCTCTCTCTGTCTCTCTCTCTCTCCCCCTCTCTCCACCTCCGGTTTTCGAGGACTTGGAAGCGGGGGTTATTTTTTTTTTTGACAGTTGGGGAAGTTGCGGTCGCGCCGATGGCAGCGTTACCGAAGCTGTTCCATGGCGCTTGGTGACACACGCGCGTGTGTGTGCGGGGTGTGTGGGAGATTCGTACCGCTCCATATAGGCGTAATGTGTACTCTGGCCTGAGGTTCGCCTGTTTGGCGGTATTAAAAGCCCAAATTAAAGAGTGTATATTGGCACTGCTCTGTTCAGACAAATTTAGCATATTTCCATTCGGTTAACAAGCACACTTTTTTTCCCTTCTTTTTTTTTTTTTTTTACGAGATAATCCAAATATCTAGCAGTTTATATTGATTGCACTGTTTCCTCAAATCAGTGCAGCTAGGTCTTTATTAGTGTTAGCACATAAAAGATTAGGAACTGCTCAATTTCGAGCAGAACACTCCTGTTCCGGGGATAGTGAATAAATACTGAGATAAATTACGCCAGCTTATGCTCTTGAAACACTCCAAAGGGATTTATTTTGAAGATAATTCTACCGTAAATATACATACATTAGAGGGGGAAAAAGCACAATCTGTTAGTCTCTGCGAATTAATTTGCATCTCGACATTTAAATGCACGCTCGTTTAGGTATTATCTGTTGCTAATGGTCTGCGGGCATTCATCATAATTTATTTTTATTGTGCTGTCTTCAGCGCTGGAGTTGATGCTCGCGTTCGTATTAACGCCCTCTCTGCAGAGGCTTGTTTCTGAGTCCCAGCTCTGCGTTTCGCCTCTTCGGTAATTTTCTTCACTTTTTTTGCTCCTCCTCAATGCTCGCCGCCCCCCCGTCCGCCCCCCCCTCGCCCCGGGAGGTCCCTGAAAGGGGGAGGGGCCAGAAGCCCAGGAAGCAGCCAATCGGAGACGCGCGCGGGCCTCACCTGCGGCGCTGTTTGCTTGTTTTTTATCGCAGGCGGGGGGTCCTGGGCCGACCCCCCCAGCAGCAGGTTCCGCTGTTTAAGCTGAAACTCGCCGCCGTTGTTCTCGCCCAGTTTTTTAATGCCGCCGCAGTCCAGCGCAGGCGTTTTAGCCGGCTTTATGGCTCCCACCGAAGGGCCCGGGCTGGGACTGCGCGCAGAACTTAGAGCCGAAATGAATGTTCCCCGCCAGGTCCAGGGGTACCTGAGGTGTCAGCAGCGGAGTGGAGCTTGCTCTGGGTCCCTACTCCCCACCCCCTGCCCCCCCCCCCCACTCTCCTCCTTTTTCCTTTTTTTAATTTTTAATTTTTATTTTATTTTATGGAAGTCCAAGCCTCTGAAGCAATTAATTTTTTTTTTTTCTTCTCCAAAGGTAAAATTAGAGAGAAGTACATTCCAGGCTTATTACGCAAGCGCCTGTGGGAGCAGGGGGGATTAAGATGGCTGTAATGAGGTGAAGCCTGTAATAAGAGTGTTTTCACAGGGCCTTAATGCAGCGAGGTGAGATCAGATGTGCCCTCAAAAAGCAGGCCAGGTTAGGAACAGATAGGTGAGGGTTAGCCCCCTCCTCCAACCCCCCCCGTACCACCCTCTTACCTCTCTGTAAATGAGTCTGATCCCTTTCAGATGTGATTCAATTAATTTCTATAAGATTTAATTACATGTGATGGAGTCCAAGTTATCCCGCTTTACTCAGTAGGGCTGGGACAGGGTGGGGGGAGGGGGACGGGGGAGGGGACGGATGGGAGGGGGGGTCTCTGCCTCCTCTAACTAGCCGCCACCAGTGAGTCAGAGATTCTTAATTACAGTTTTATTTTTCTTTTCTCCCTCTTCTTTTATTTTATTTATTTATTTAATTTTTTTTCCCCGGGGGACTTAATCTATATCTTCCGCTGGCCCCGGCGTCTCTCCCTCACTTCAGAGAGCCGGGGTTTTGGGGGGGGTGTGGGGGTGGATTAGGCCGCAGACCGGGGGCCTTTGCTGCCGCAGTGTTCAAAGCAGCAGGTGCTGGCCCCTTTTTGACTGGGGGTGTAGGTTTACCCAGACGGGCCGTCTGTGGGAGGAGGACCTGGCCCGGGGATCTGCTCCTAATCCCCCAGAGCGGGGTTCACCTAGAACGCCTCGTATATCACCGCGCTCGGCTCCTAATCGCGCGACGAGGCGGCGGGGTGACTACAGAGGGCCGGGGGAGATACGCGGGGAGGTACATGGCCAGATTAGGCCGGCTTTGATATCAGTCGCGCGTCGCTTTGCTCTGTAAATTTGGCGATACACCTAGAGAGGGTCCTCAAAGGGTTTGTGTTGCTCGCTCCTTGTTACGGTTTAAAAAAATTCTTATTTTTTTGTACAAGAGGCTGTTTCAACAGTCATTTTTTCGCTGAGATAAATACCTGTTAGACTCCTGACTGTGGGCAGACTTCACAAGCCCCTGCATAAGCCAGAACCGTCTGCGCTTCGGGTGCCTGGAGTGTTAGCTGAAAGGGTGGCTGGTCGAGCGGCGTTCCCATGAGCCTCTTGGGCCTCGCACCGGGAGAGTTCCGAGCCACGGCCGACTTCTGCCGCGAGCTGCCCCATTTCCAGACAAAACGGAGAGAGAGGGATGGACGTGCGGGTTCTTGAAGTGATTTGCCAGTCAAATATTTGGAGGACACTACAATTAGCCGTCGCCCATCGTAGCGGTTCATCGCATGCCAAGCACCGCTTGATAAGACTCACTTTTAATAAAGCCCTTGGCCTTTCGGAAGCCCCATGAATGCCTTCATTGTCCAGCCCCGAGCCTCTTATCAACCGGCCTCGTCTTGTACAAATCGCCAGTGGGAAATATGGAAAAACGTATGTAAAAACGGCACGATTCAGTCACATTACCTTCTGGGACAGCCATTGTTCAGTTTGGTGGAGGATGAAGTCAAAAGGTTTTTTCTTTTGTCTTATATTTATTTTATTTTTTTTTTAGCAGCGATGCAGACTTTATGTAAATGGCAGGGCTGCGGTGTGCTCACAGTGATGCTGTGTCTGAATCTAATGTGCAGGCCTGCAGGTGTTTGCGTTGCTAAATAATCTGTAATTATGAATAATCTGTCAGTGAAATGAGCGGCACGCTGGGGGAGAGAGGGTGGAGATGAGAGGCAGGAGTGTGTCCTGTGTCCTGGGGTGATGGTGCTCTGGTCATAGACACACAGGCCCTGAGACCTGGCCTGCTGTAGCATCTCAGAGCCCTGTATGTGACTGACTCTCCTCTTCTCTCTCCTCTCTTTCTTTCCTTTTCTCTCCCTCTCCCCCCTCACTCTCTCCCTCGCTTTCTCTACTTTCTTTCTCTCCCCCTCTCTTTTTTCTTTTCCTGTCTCTCCCCTTCTCTCTCCTCTTTCTTTCCCTCACTCCCTCCTTCTCTCTCCCCTACTCTCTCTTTCTCTTTCCATCTCTTTCTCCCCCCCAGCAGGCTTCCTCTGCGGCGGGCCGCATGCTGGAGTCTCAGGCCCTCAGCGAGCTCAAGGCGGAGATGGTGTCTCTGAAGGGTCTGCTCCTCAGCAGGTACCTCTCACACACCACACACTCACACACACACATACCGCACACTCCGCACTCTCTCCACACGCACACACTGCACACTCCACACACACACACTGCACACTCCACACGCACACACTGCACACTCCACACACTGCACACTCCACACACACACTCCACACACACCACACACTCCACACACACTCCACACACATACCACACACTCCACACACACACACACACACCGCACACTCGCACACACCCACACACACACATACACACACACACGCAAACACCACACACTCACACACACACACGCACACCTACACACTCCACACACACACACACACACACACACACACACACACACACACACACCACACACACACCGCACACTCCACACACGGTCTCTTGTCCCCGGGGCCTGAGGGCACTGTGGGGTCACTCTCTCTCACACATTATCTCCAAATTAACCTCGGCGCTATTACTTAACACGCACGTCTGATTGCTGCTTGAAATTCATTCCAGACTTTCTGGAACAAAAAAATGCTTTCGGTCCTTTTACCGAGCCTCCATCTAATGCCCTTAACTCCCTGCACTCTGGATGCAAAGCTGAGTGTCTTTGGTGCTTTATGCTGTGCGGTTTAAATCAACTGAATGATTATGTGTGTCAATGCTCTGCCCACCTAGCATAGTCTACACTAAAATATATAAGTCTGCAGCTCAAGTTCTATTTGTAATTATTTTCTGATCATTTTATTTTGTTTAAAGCCTATTGCCTCATCATTGTTTTAACAACTATTAGTAAATAAATAAAAACTATACGTTTAACACATTGCAGTCTTGATTTGGGGAATCCAATCCACAGCAATGGCTGAAATCTACTCCACAAGTACGTTTTAAGAAAATGCTGTAAAATACTTATGCCATGGTTTCTGTAGAATTGATAGCTGCTTAAAACCTGTTGTAAATCAAACAATTTGGGTATTATAGTTATGAAAAATTCAGCCATAATTGGCCATATAATTACGGTAGTGTTATATTGAAGTACATTTGAATGGCAAATGTAATCATTTGCATTTGGCACAAAGCTAAATAATTTAGATTCCAGGGCAGGACTCAGGCCAGGCCAGGCCTGGCGTAAAATTTGCCTGCGCTTCTGAAAACATGAATGGCATCTCCTTCCGAGAAGGAATATTTCCTTTTATTCATTACAAACACACCTGTTCTGTGCTTTGAGCTGGTTTACATAATCAATCACGTCACCTAGCCAACAAGCTAATGCTTGTAATGAAAAATCCAACCTTGTCATCTAAGCACTTGCACCTTTTGCCCCCCCCCTCCCTTTCGGTAGCCCCCCCCCCCTACAGACTGGGGGCCAGCGGTAGCAAGCTGGTTGGGGCCAAAGCCCCTCTGGCTGACCGGCCAGAAGAAGAAAAAAAACTAAACAAAAAGAAAATGCAAGTAGACGCTCAGTTGGACGCTCTGGGGCTGAGGGTGAGGGATGGGGAGAGGCCAGTGCGCGTTATTAGAAGTGTTCGCAGAACTTAACGTTAAGAGAGAGCAGCATCCGTGCTGCGCAATGGCAGCGAGCTGAGTAGCCTGCCGCTCTCTGCTCGGCTGAAAAAGGGAAGGCGTTGTGAATGGCTGCGATTGCCAGACCTCTCCGCGCCCACCACTGAGCTGCTCTTATGTTGTTCACTGGAGCCCACACAGCCTGTTTTAAGATGGCCGTCCCACCCGGTGTCAACCACCGCTACGGCGTCTCAGAGGGGACATCTTTGTGCCACACAATTTATAATCTGCATATAATCTGTAGCAGGACACTAAAGTCACAGAAATATTGAACTGCAGTTCTGTAGATGGCAGGGAATTTGAAGGCTGTCTCATGTCCTGTTTGTGCATCAAACCGAGCACTATGTATGTTCACTTTACTATTACATTAGGAAAATTCCTGAATACTGCTTTTATCCACTGCGTGTGGGAACTGGCTTGTTACTGGTTAATGAGCGTTGATATATATCCGGCAGTATTCCTCATTTCATGAAAATTTATTCAGTTCCAGCTTCATTAATATTCATTTGATTGTATGTGCATAATGCAAATTAAGTTCTAAGTAATGGTTACATCTGAAAAATCATGCAGATTAAAGCTTTCTCCAGGACTCTGGGTTTCTGCCTGGTTTGTACTTATTTCCCGTATTAATCAGTGATTTGTTTTCTCTTTTGCTCTCATTTTATCCTGACTCACTCAAGATGTTGCGCTGTATCAGGGGTTAAATACTGAAACAAGACAACAAAGAAGCACCATCTGGCACAAAGGCTCGTCTCCTGCACAGCTCGCACTTTCAAAGTTTCTTTGAGAAAAAAAAAAATCCCCGTAATCGTCTGGATCAACAGCAAATGCGGTTCCTTTGGTATTCACCTCTTTTATAAGCGGTGACTTTTTCATGCTTCTTAAACTTTACCCAACTCCTAAAACTGCAGCAACTTTATGTAAATGTGAGGGCGTTTGTGGTGGGTGTGATGTGCGTGGCGTTGGGGAAAAAGCAAAGCTGAAAAACATGCTCTTAACGCGTCTAGCCCTACTTTACGCTACTCTGGGTGGACAGAATAATATCCAAGGTGGCCGGGTGCACTGGACTGAGCCACTGCCCATTTACTGCACACATCTGAGCGTTTCATTTTCAGATCATATTTGGGTTATTTCAGATTTATGATGATGATTATTATGATGATGAAGATGATGATTATAGTGATGATGATGATGATGATGAAGATAATGATTATAATGATGATGATGATGAAGATGATGATGAAGATAATGGTTATAATGATGATGATGATGGTGAAGGTGTGTGATCTCGGCGCTCTCTCTCTCTCTCTCTCTCTCTCTCGCCCGCCCCCTCCCAGGAGGCAGTTCCCGGCGTCGCCGTCCGTTCCCAAGATCCCGTCGTGGCAGATCCCGCTGAAGCCGCCCGCGCTCTCGAACCCGCCGTCCGTCAACCACAACAACAACAGCAGCAGCGACATCTCGCCCGTCAGCAACGAGTCGGCCTCGCCCTCGCCCGTCCGAGAGGGCCACAGCCCGCAGAGCTCCCTGAGCGGGGGCCTCAGTGGCCCCCACAGCCTCAACGGGGGGGAGGCGGGCGGCGGCGGCCTGGGGCCCGCGCTGCCCCTCGACCTGAAGGACCAGGTGCGCATGGAGGTGCAAGGAGAGGAGGAGAAGAAGGAAGAGGTGGAGGAGGAAGAGGAGGAGGAGGATGAGGAGGAGGAGGACGAAGACGAAGACGACGACGTGAGCCACGTGGACGAGGAGGAGCACCTGAGCGTCCAGACGGAGGACCGCAGGGGCGGGGACGGACAGATCAACGAGCACGTGGACAAGCTGCGCCGCCCGGAGGGCGCGGCCAATGAGAGCGAGGTGGATTAGGTCACTCGCATGCCGAGGGGTTCCTCTTTCGCCCACCGACCCTCCCCCAAACCCCCCCTCCTCGTTTTATTTTCAGCCTTTGATATGTTAATTTTTTCTTTATAAAATATAATACTCATCTTGAGCATCCAATATAAAAGTAAAAAAAATAACGATAATAATCCGTGGACAGCAAATTTTGGTTTTGTAGTGCCCTGCTATATCTGTGGCTTCCTTCTCTTCCTTTTTTTTACGTGCGGACTCTGTTCAGGCGCATTATTGCATGGCTGGGCAGTTAGGTAGCCTAGTTTAAAAAAAAAAGAAAAAAAAAATAAATCTTTGAACTTGCAGGATTAAATTACGACAAAAATCAGTAAAAGGTCGACCCATTTCATATTAACCCCTCCTCTTCCAATTGGTTGTTCAGGCTCAAGCTCTGCCCAACGGGAGGCCCTGACATTAGGCAGTCCTCGTAGCCACTAGCTGTGCCACCTGACGTCGTGTCTGTAGTTTCTAGTGCCGATTAGCCAACACGTGACCATATATCTGCTCGTTAGAGTGTCTGTCTTTTCATCGAATTAACGGGCTACAGTAACACTCTGGACACCAAAGAACTAGTGATTGAGCCCAGTGCACTTTAGAGCCCAGGCCGTGGTTAGTCTCAGACTGAGGAGTCTGTCAGCTTTGCCAAGGGATCTCCCCTTGAGCCCGGATGCTCATGCACACACACGTATGCACACCGACACACACACACACACTCTCTGTCGGTAGACGAGGACAGCTAGATAGAAAACGTCGATGCTAGGAGCTCTTTGTTTCACGTCGCCTCGGTGACTCGGGGCGGGACGCAGGAAGCCCTCGGGCGACGTTCCCGCGCTGTAGAAAGGGGCCGAGAAGGAGGAGCCGCGGGGAGCGAGATCGCCGACGGACGCGACGGACGGCGTTTCGCCCGGCGCGCGCGGGGAAGGAAGACGCGCGGCGCGTTTTTCCGCCTCCGTCTGCGTCTGCGATGAGGCTGGAGCGAGAAGCAGGGCCTCCTCCTCCTCCTCCTCCTCCTCCTCCACCTCCACCTTCACCCGAGCCGCTGACTCGCTTTATGAAGTGTGTTAATAATCGAATGATCAACAAATAACAGATGTATTAGTTCATGCGGCTTGAAATGTCAAGGAGGCTGAAATCGGAAATCTAATACCAAAACCCCGTTATATTATATTATATTACATGACAAACCCTCCAGTCCAAATTATATAGGGCCTCCTACGGTGAAAAATCTTATCATGAGACGACACCAAGGTTTTGTAATTAAACCGTGTAAAACAATGGAGGAGGTGGCAGTGGAACTGGTGACGGTTCTGCCTCTTTTTACTGCGGGTGGGGGGCGGGGTGGTGGGGCGGGGGATGGGGGAGGGAAGACAAATGCCCCTTAATGTAAACGGAGAGTAACGTATGAATACTTAACTAATGAAATTACTCATTCACCCAGCTGACGAGAAAAAAAAAAAAAAAGAAAAAGAAAAAAAAATCCCTGGAGTGAGAATTACTGTACAGTAGCGGCCGAGCCACGGCGCTCTGCACAGAATGTCTTTCACCGTGACTCCTGTGAGTGACGCAAGCTGCTGCTTCGTACTGATTGGCTGGGGCAGACATTTTCTTTTTTGTTCTTTTTTTATAAACTTAATCCTCACCTCAGTTACCTTAATAATAATAATAATAATAATAATAATATTATAATCATCATAATAATAACAATAATAATAATGATAATAATAATAATAAATAATTATGATCATAATAATATAATAGTAATAATAATAATAAATAATGATAATAATAGTAATAATTGTACATTTTCTGGAAGGTTATTCAGTGATGTCTCATGTTTAATTTTTTTTGTAATGGACGGTTACTAACACGAATGTAGTCAGTGACGTGGAATAACAGAACCTGAGACTGTCCCCTTGGAGACGGAGAACGGTGTGACACGTGTAAGCACAGGACAGAGGGGAGGGCAGGCTGATTGACAGGTCCTGTCTCAATCACACGGACGCGAGGACGGGACGGGACGGGAAGAGGCGGGGCAGAAAACCCGCCGTGACCTTTCACCTCGCGGATGAGAGCGGGCGGAGGAATCCGCTGCGTGCGGAGGAGCCGTTAGTGTTCAAACCTCGCCTTCTCACCACCTCAGTTTCAGTGTATGGCTCCCCGCCGACAACTAGTACCCAGCTGCTGATTGTGAAAATATACAAACTCCTGATATCCAAAATAAATGTACATAATTGTAATAAATCTGGTTTAACACAGTCGACTACGTTGGTAGACTGTTTTTCTTTTTTGTTATAATAAAATCTTAATTTTAATGGTCTGTATGTGAACAATCATGTATCATTCTGCCAAACTGTGTTGAGTTCTTTGTTGGAAATTCTGTACACTCGTTTGAAATGTGTTGAGGCACGACCAACATGGCCGCATTCAAAAGAAGCACCACATAGCTTTGGTTTTTAAAAATCTTTAATGCTCGCATATTTATTTAGAAGCAATCATTGCTTGTGTTCACCCATAAAACGCTTTTAATGCACTGAAAACAAGGCGTGACTCCAAAACTGAATTATGTGCATGAAGGTGCATTTGTGGTCCCGCTTTTTAATGGCGGATCTGTCGCTTCCCTTTAAAATTTAATTGTGATCAGCACTTCTTCCTGACATTTTCAATGAGATCTCTGTTAAGAGTATTTAAATCAATAAACTTTGCTCCTAAAACGGCATTCTTAAAAAAAATAAAGACATTCCACTAAAGTAAGCAGTACGAATATTCCAGTGCATTATCAAGTTTATGAATTTAATTTGTCTGTCAAGGTCTTAATGATCGATAGCGCTGCACATATTGATGTGGTGTATAAACTTCTCAGAGGTTCGATACCGCATCCCTTTGTAATCCATTAACCTCTCCCTGGGGTTCAGGCCTACCTGAGATTTATAGGAGCCCCTGTAATAAATGCACTTGTGCATCATTTAGGGCCCCGCGGGACCCCCGGCGCGCTCCTCTCCCAGAAAGGCTCGTCTGCGCCGATCGCCCGCGCTCCTCTCTCCGTTTTTTGGGCAGCCCGCAAGCCCCGCCTCGGCTGCGAGGGGGACCTCCGCAGATCACTCCGGACAGGAAGTAGGGACAGCCCCCACTTGCATTAATGTGGGTGGATGGGGGGGGGGGACTTATATTAAAGGACAAGCAAACATTTAAAAAAAAAAAGAAAAAAGGCGCAGGCCTTTGTGATGATGTCGTTTTCCGGAAAGGAAAAACGTGAGCGGGGCGGGTTGAGAACGCTTCTCGTATTTTTTATTATTATTATTTTTTTGAGCGCGTATCTCCCGCTCTGCCTCGGACCGTTGGGGGCTTTAACCTCATCAATCTGCCCGCTAAACGGGCAGCACTCAATAGGGGAGCGTATCGACGCGCCCCCAACGCCTATTGTTCTCCTGAACTGAACACTCAGCAGGTTAGAAGGCTGAGTGTCTCCCTCCTCCGTCCCTCACCGATCAATGCCGGGGTAGTTATCCCTTTTCTGCCCCGGGGGGGGGGCGGGGCGTCCGCTCGGTTCAGCCAGAGACGATGTGGCCCAGGGAAGGGGGGGTTACCTGCAGGGTCTCCGCACCCAGCCTACCCCACCCACCCCCACCCTGGTGACATCACGGAGGAGGCGTGATGCAGGGGGCCACTAAAGGACAAGGCCCTGCATGGGAGAAGGTCGTATAAGTCGGTCCAAGAGTCAGAAATCCACAGCGGCCTGAGAAAACTCCCCCCACTTTCCCTCTCAGATAGAATGGATGCAAGTGGAATAAAAAGGCGGCCTGTTTGAAGTCAAGCTGGACGTGTGGCTGGTTCCTCCCTCCCCTCCCCCCCACTCCCCACTCCCCCAGGGCCCGGAATGGCATCCGATACCACGGGAATATATCCCTCTTTCCCCCCCCGGAGACGTCCCGTGGCCCCAGGGGAATTCACCGCAGGACAGATACTATCAGAAAAAAAAAACAGCCCTGTCACGGCATTATTCAAATGGGAGGAAAGTACGGCAGTAACCGGCGTCGTTTACCTCCGTTTTTCTGTCTGCGAAGTTCCACCGCCGCGGCCGCCATTTTACATCTTTATCACTAATGTCCATTTCAGCCGAAACGCCGAGCGTGCAAAAACCTGACTGCACAGAGGAAGAAATAAAAAATTAAAAAAATCAACCCTGGCCATGTCTTAAAGGTCAAAGGTGTTTTCAGAAAGCCAAAGCAGCTCTGCTCACTTCCTCCCTGTATCGACGGTCGCCGCTGGAGGTATTGCGTCACGGTAACAGCGGCAAGAAGCTTAAAGGGTAATTTGCAAAAAAAAAAACGACCATTTCCTGCCAGAAAAAAAAACCCAGAAAAACCCCCAGCTTTTGCGTGTTTAAGAGGCAGTTCCTGGCTGCAGGTTTGAGGTAAGGGGGGGTGAAGCGGTGCTCTGTACGTAATTAAAGCAAAGTCATAACTGCTTTTTTCCCCCCCCTCTCCTCGTCGGCGTCTCGGTTTCAGGTGTGACGGCAGGAGGAGCCGCTCATGACTCAGCTGCACGGCTGCGTGGAGTGCAGAGCGCAGAGCTGGTGGGTGCAGCTGAAAAAGAGTGGGGGGGGGCTTTTTTCGGGGTGAAAATACGAAGCGAACGCGCGGAGCCAAGGTCGGGTGGGGGGATGGATTGGGGGTGGGGGGCGCTGCCTGTGCGTGCGGCTTCCGAACACAGAGCCCTGGGAACGCTGTGGAGGGCCATAAAGCACTTTGTCATCACCCCTTATATAAACTCTCCACAATCGAGTGGTCTCGCGTCCCCCGCGTGTCATCCGATGTCCTCCTGGCCCCGTTTCAAGTTTAAACGGATCAAATATTCACCTGTCTCCCCCCCACCCCACCCTGCCATCACCGGCCCCCCGCTCATTCCCACCTCCCCTGTCGCATGGGGCCTGGCGTATGGGACGGCGGTCGACGGGAGGGAGGGGGAGGGGGTGGTGGGGCTGCCCACCCGGCAGGTTGGCGAAAGTGTTGGAACCCTTGGAGGGGGGCGGAAGAAAAGTGTAAAAACAATAGCGGCCTGTAAAAGAGGTCAATAAATCTGGGGGCGAGACAGCCCTGGAAGTAGGGACACACCGTATGAATGGGCTTGTATGAGCCATTGGCGTCGGGTCTGAGCTGCAGCGAGTCTGGCGCTGCGCGGGCCTGGCGGCGGGCGGGTCTGGCGCGCGTGCGGCTGGGTCTGAGCGCGTGCGGGCGGTCTGAGCGCTGCGCGGGTCTGAGCGCGTGCGGTGGGTCTGAGCGCGTGCGGCGGGTCTGAGCGTGTGCGGCGGGTCTGAGCGCGTGCGGTGGGTCTGAGCGCGTGCGGTGGGTCTGAGCGCGTGCGGTGGGTCTGAGCGCGTGCGGTGGGTCTGAGCGTGTGCGGCGGGTCTGAGCGCGTGCGGAGGGTCTGAGCGTGTGCGGCGGTCTGAGCGTGCGGGTCAGCGTGCGGTGGGTCTGAGGCGGGTCTGCGGGCGGCGGGTCTGAGCGCGTGCGGTGGGTCTGAGCGCGTGCGGTGGGTCTGAGCGTGTGCGGAGGGTCTGAGCGCGTGCGGCGGGTCTGAGCGCGTGCGGCCCGCCCCCCCTGTTGAGCACGCTCACGGAACTGCAGGCGCTGCCGGGGCAACAGGTGCGAAGCTCGACAGCGTCTGCAAATTAGACAAATGCCCCCCCCCCCCCCGTGTGAGGAGCACCTGGAGCTCTCCAGCGGGTGGGGGCGGGGGCAGGGAGACAGGCCTGTGTTAAATGAAATGTCACCTCTCTCTGTCTCTGTCTTTCTTTCCCCCTCTCTCTCTCTTTCTTTCTCTGTTTCTTTTTTCTTTCACATTCTTTATCTTTCTTTCCCTTTCTTTTTCTCTTTCTCTTACTTTCTTTTTTCACATTCTCTCTCTCTCTTTCTCTGTCTCTCTCCCCCTCCCTCCCTCGAATGTGTACATGATGTCATGACCATTCCCTAGATGCCAATCTCTGTCTCTCCCCCTGTCTCTGCATTCACATGAAAGACTTGCTTTGTGAACATTTCCCTGTGTCTGCAATATGTGCAAATGTGACAGAACAGGTGTAGTAAAGTGGACCTCACAGCCAACCGCACATGCACTAGAGAAATGAACCTGCTGTTTTATGTTTTCATTGGAAATGCAAATACCGCCACTACTGCATTCTTTATTATGGGATGTGTAATTGCACACTGCTTCTTTTTCATGTCGTATCCCACTCTGTAACTTGTAGTGATTAGGGAATGTAAAAGAAAATCCCTAACACCACCAGAAATAACATTACACGGACTCATCTTTCAAGACAACTTTTTGCATCTGCCAGGTGATGAAGGTTTGTGCCCCTCACAGGTTATCATGAGATGGAAATGGCGGAGGAGTGAACACTTTGATGTGCTGTTAATCGTTAAAACTGATCAGGCTGACGGAGTTTAGCGGAAATATAGCCTGACGCGCTGTTCAGGTGATGGCGGATGAAAATAGGATCGGACGTGTTCCACGGACATGTGCACCTTGTTCTGCCCTTCGCCAGATTTACACATTAGCGGTGTTTTAGGTTCAGGACATCCGTGCTCGTCTATTATTCCACGTGTCCGTTTGTGTTGACGGGCTGGGGTATGTGTGCGGGTGGGGTGGGGGGGTCGGTGTGACCTTGTCCTCCAAACTTGGCCTGGATTGTCACTGCGAAATACAATCCAAAAATTTTCAAGCCCTCATAGCTGGGGGACGAAAAAAAAAAAATGAAAGCGCAACAATCCCAAAATCCCTTGCTGCTCTCCCAACCTCCCTCTTTGGAAGGAGTTGCAGTACTCCCAGAATTCCTCTGGTAACAGAAAACCTCCCGTCATTGGTCCACATCTTCTATTCTTAGCTTGGACAGAATCTCCCCAACCTTTCCCTCTTACACACACTGCAGATGGCACATTGCTGATGTATTCCATATTAAATTACAGAGTTTTAAGTGAGGGGGTGGGTTGGGAGTTTGGGGAGGAGCGGGGGGGCTATCAACAGCCATAATGTGGAAGATTAGCGTCAGACGCATCACACCTGTTTCCATCCTCCATTTTGGTGAAGGACACAGCTGTGACACCAAAAAGGGTATTTTGAAAAGGCCTTGGTCCTTATTTAGCCTTACACTTACACTCAAGGCTGTGTTTATGAGGCTCATTAGGTGATGTCACTCCCAAACCCCCCCCCCCCACACACACACACACACACATGCATAAGAAAAACAGACAAGCGCTCCGTTTCAAACGCATTTTATTGTTCAAGCTTGGCTCCAGGTGGGGTAATGTAGTCATGTGACATTTCCAATCTCAAGGCTGAGAGGAACTGGACCAGACCTGCATTCTGCTGTGGCGTTGGAAATATCTAGTCACATGTTGATTGCATAGTTTCATGTAAGCCAAACAGACTGTTCCCAGACCCATAAATACCATTAATAAAATTCTGTTTGCACGCTCTCTCTCTCTTTCTCTCTCTCTCTCTTCAGGTTCTGTTGTTATGCATTCAGACTGTATCTCGGTATTCATATTCACGCTTTCTTCACGCTAACCTAGTTGGAAATTGTCCGTGAGATTTTGGTCCTCTGCGTTATTGAAGGAACTGTTTTTCTGTATGGCGTCCGTCACAGGGCTGCACTGGCTCAAATTTCCTGGGTGGCTGCTGTGGCTGTTTGTTTGTTTGACCTGTGAAATCACACAGGGCTACACCCGGGACGACGGCACTGTTGTTGCACTTGTTTCTTATACATCCAAAACGGTTTTTTTACTATCTTTTATTTTTGTCCCCCCCCCAACACCACCACCTCCCAAATGTATAGGATAAGATTCCGGTGTCTCTCTAAAGGTTATTACAGGAGCTGCAGACAGAGCTGGTAGAACACTGTGGATATAGCACGTCCCACTATCGTGTGATTAATCCCGAAGACAAAAATATTATGCCTGTAGTTTCCCCTTCCTGTTTTATAGGTATTCTTTTCCTTGTCAAGCTGAAATTAATTGAATTCGGTAATAACGGCACTGACACAGGCTGCGCCTTCTCCCCAGCAGCCACTTCAAGCCCAGCTGCCAAAAAAGGACAGGTTTTATGGCTCTGTCACCCAGTCAATTTGTGTTCTGTTGTGTTCCTACCATGACAGTCGAGCAATGGAGCACATTGTGCTATTCCAGCTCATTGTCAACATATCTGCCCGGCTTTTTTTTTCATCTCTCCCCCGCAAGAAAACGATCCCCCCCCTCCCCCCCTTCCCCCCTTCCCCCCTTCCCACCCCTCGTGTCAAATTAACCAAATTTACAGCTTAGCACTTAAGAAGTTCTTCGGTTGCCAGGAAAGCGGGTCTTGCTGGTGCGCCTCTCCGTAGCTCCCGTCGAATTAGAATTGTTCGGGCTCCCTACAGACCCTCGGCGGAGCTCTGTTTCTTTTCCCTACACTCCCCTTTTGGACTGAGTTATAAAGCGATGAAACAATCCCCCCACCACCCCTTCTCCACCCTCCACCCCCCCCACCCCCCTCCCCCCCGCCTCCCCAGCCTAGCAGACCGCTGCTTGGATTTTAAGCAAACTACTTGAAATCTAATGGTTCCCTGGCCAGGGGCCAGAGCAGATTAGCAATTTCATACGGCTTGTTTCGTGTTGCAACTCGCCACTGGCTGTTTGTTCTTCGTTTGGCAGGCCCCTTAAAACAGAGGGGGCGAGTAATTTATGGCTCGAGACGAACTCTGAGCAAACTAAAAGAAGTAGAATGCAATGTTTGGTGTTTCTGTGCAAACATTTATGTAACAAACTTGATGTGTCGTACCTTTCAGAAGCTTGTGGCAGTCCAGCCCTTCCCTCTTCTTTGGAGGGTGTTTAAAATTTGTGCAACAAATAAAGTTGTTTGCTTGGAACTATTTCTGTGATGTAATTTTCATTGCGTACTTACCACAAATAAGTACCTTGGTAAATATTACTTGGAAAGTTTTTATACTGAATAAAACATTTTTTTCAGGTCATGTCACTCATGTCATTATTTCAATTTTTGTGAAAATGATTGGTGAAGAGAGCACAACCAGTGTTACTGGTCATTGGATCGAATGACTGTGGTAAAAGAAATGAACAAAAATGATTTGACGACATATCACACGCAAAACATGAATAAAATACATAAGAATGCAGTCTGACAACCAAGGAGTAAAAAAAGATGAGATGGATGGGAAATAAGCTTTATTCAACTGTGGTGAAATAAACAAATTAGAATACAGTTGAAGATATCTATGAAGAAAAACAAATTTCCCTGGGAAATTAGGGTTAGGGTTATGAAAACGGTAAGTCTGAAGGTTGAGGCAAAGACCCAAAACATTTCTCTAGTAGCTGTGTAAAAGATGTGAACAACTTCAAAAATTCTAAAAATGTACTTTTCCTACTGATAATGATGGGAAATCACCTTTATTTACCAACTGTGGTTAAATAAACAAATTAGAATATATTAGAAAATATTTATGATGAAAAACATATTTCCCTGGGAAATTCTGAAAATACATAAGACTACAGTCTTATGCCTAAAATGTGAAAAAAGCAAAAATTCAAAAAATGTACTTTTCCTACTGATAATGATGAGAAATCACCTTCATTCACCAACTGTGGTTAAATAAACAAATTAGAATATATTTAAAAATATTTACGATGAAAAACATATTTCCCTGGGAAATTCTGAAAATACATAAGACTACAGTCTTATGCCTAAAATGTGAAAAAAAGCAAAAATTCTAAAAATGTACTTTTCCTACTGATAATGATGGGGAATCACCTTTATTCACCAAATGTCATTAAATAAACAAATTAGAATATTTTTGAAGATACTGGGAAATTCAGAAAATACATAAGAGTATAGTCTTACAGTATATCTAAAATGTGAAAAAGTATAGCATTTTTTAAATGTACTTTTCCCACTGATAATTATAGAAAATCACATTTATTCAACAACTGTGGATAAATAATCGAATTAGAATGCAAGGTTTGTGTATTTTTATTTAGTAGATAACAATGGGAAACCTAATTCAAGACACCTTAGTAATTATTTATTGCTATGATGTGCTTTTTCAGGTTTGATGCAATTATTTATTTGTGGATGAGATTGCACTTTGTGTCCCAATTTTTTCATATTTAAATGGCACTTTTAAGTCAGTGTTATCACCTAAATACATTGTCATTATTTTTATTTTAATACAGTTAAATGGATACATTCAGCCTCTCAGGGTTTTCTGGAATAAATAAACTTACAGTCCAATGTCATGATTTTAGCTGTGATGACCTCTTGTGTTTCAGTCCTCCCCCAATGGCAATTTCACCCCTTGCTTTTAGAATTCAGTGTGAAACTGCTGGTAATTGCATGACACTCTTTGAGACTGGAAACAATTTTACCACTACCAACCCAGACCAGACATGCACACTGGAGCAAATGTACATATATCCAACATTACATCTTTTTTAAAAAATCAGAAATGCCCAATATCCATTCCTAAACTGATTTTGGCTACAACCTTAAAATGTAACCCCCTGGAAACTATTATTTCTTTTTTTTTTAGCATATATACAGATGGTGGGAATGGCAGTGTTGTGCATTGGCTGACATGAAACACTGCTTCCAATAAGGTCTTGTTAATGTTAAATTGGCTGAATGTGTGTCCAATTCCTTTTGTCCTTTGGGGTCCCTGATCTTAATTTTCCATCCAGGCAACAGCTGCTCCCAGTGCCGGAGTGGCCTCCTAGCTAATGTTTTTTTCCCCCTCTCTTTCCACCACTAAGGGTCTCCTAAAATAAACACACAGATAAATGAAAATAAAATGGAAATGACAAGGAAATAAAATCTGAGGTTTTGGGGTGGGGGGTGGTGGGGGCAAACCGACCAAGATAACTGTGGGCAAAATGCTTTTTTAGATACATTATGGAGGGTGGGGGAAGAAACCTTACAATGGTGAAGTCATACAGATAATCATTTTCTTCTGGCCAAATGATGAATTTATAAATAGATTCAGTTGTCACTGCCCAAGTTGATTATGAATATTTATCTTGGTGTCCCTAGTTTTTCATCTGTAGGAATTATGCTGCCGCAGGTGGGACACAGCCAATGATTCACATCTTTCCTGCAGGTTTGGGATGTCCTCCTTAGACCCGACAGAAAAAAGTTTAAATATTACATTTCATTTTTTTTTTTACATACTTGGATGTGTCATAATATATTTATTGGATTACAAAAACATGTTGCAGTGAAACTATTCTCCCAAACATTTTACTGGAAATTGGAAAGTCTCTTGCAGTGCAGGTTTCAGTGGAATAAATGTTTCCTGATGGAAAAAAAAACAGACCAGACTCATGTCCCCTACAGGGGACACACACAAAAAAAAAAGAATTGCTGGGGCATTCGGAGGATATACGCTTTATTTAGTGGCTGACAGACGTGGGCGCTCTGACCTTCCGCTCATCTTCTGAAGCACCGGGGGCCGCTGGAGGCTCGGGTCCTCCTCCGTGGGTCTGCCCCCCCCCCCCAGCAAACTTCCCGAAAGCTCTACAGGACAAATCCACATTCCCGTCCCATCCTCGCAGGCGAGGCCTACAGCTTTTTTATTTAATTGTATATTTATTTATGTTGCTGTGTGACTGTAATCAAAGCTGCCATTTAATGAGCGTTTTGTCTGTTTAATGCCCTAATCTTCCATATAGTTAATATGGAGCATTGTGACTGTGGCGGTGAAGGCATGTGCAGTGTGCAGATGTGTGTGTGTGTGTGTGTGTGCGGGTGTGTTTTCTGTTCCTGATTGTTCCTTTCCTCTGCTACACACATCTCATCACACAACCTGTTCCTGGCACATGACAGAGCAGGCTAGCTCTGGGAGCACAGGGCATGAACGCCATTCATGTGGATAAACCATAAAGCGCTTTAGCATTGTAACGTAAACAAAACCCACATCAGAGTAAACAGAATCTCCTGTAGCAGTTTCTACAGTTCGGGATCACTGAAATTTCGAAACTGGTAGACTGTGAGGATGTGCTGGACAACACACAGAAAACTAAAGTTAAAAATTAAAACAAAGTCACTGGCCTACACTCTTTTTGTCAGTACATTTTTATTTTATTGAGTGAAAATCTCAACCCTTGCATCAGTCATGCAGTAAAAATAAAATAAATAAAGCACAAATTGCTAACAGCACTAAATTCAAGTGGAAAAATATTCAGTTATTAATAACATAGGTGCAGCGGGGGAAGATTCAAGTATTGGAGAAAACCAATTCTTTTAAATTCCTTTTTTTTTCCTTTAATCATATAAAATGTCAGTTATCTCCATGTACAGAGTGTTTGTGAATCTAGCCTTTTTCCCCACAGAAAGAAAAAAAAAATACACATTAATATTCAACATGAGCTAGAGATGGCTTATAGTCCTAGTGTGCAATATATATTACAAAGGCTAAACTTTTTTTTTCCTTTGCTACAATGTAGTAATCTTTTTTATTTCACTCTACAGAGAACAGACATTTAATCCAGTTTCTTTGTCGGCTAATTAAAACGGTAAAATGATCTGTCGTTTCAGCAGCAGCCTATGCAGGATTTGGAGGTCGTTTCCGTCTGGTTTTTGTTTAATATAATTTTCATGTTTGTTTTCCTTTTTTTTTTTTTTCCTCTCGATTATATACAGGATGCCAGCTGGCAGACAGATGGCGATGCCTTTACCCGTTTTTTTTTTTTTTTTTAATTTAAAGAAACATCACAAGGTAAAGGCGGAGGAGGGGTGGTCGTGAAGTCGCCGTGGAGATGACGCGCTGACCAATCGCGCGACTGAGTGGCAGCACAGTAACCAGGGCGACGGAAAACAAACACAATGACACAACAGTGACTTCCCCTTCGCAGGGAGCAGAAAAGACTCAATCCCACTGGCACCAGCAGGATTTTCATTCACTGGGGGAATGTTGATTTCAGACACCAAGGACCCCCCACCCCCCCATCCCCTTTCTCATAACTCTGAGCTTTGCTGTGTAGAGGCCTGCGTCACCCTCTGATTGGAGTCATAGTTTCTGGAGGCATGGAAGTCCACAGAAAAACGTCCATACCCAAAAGACAACAAATATTGTTGATTCCGTATCTGCGCAGAGCAGATGTCTTTTCCTTCGGCCTCCCTGTGGGGACAGACGAGCGAGAGAGACAAACAGCACAAACGTATTGCGGAAGTACCACTTGTGTCCTCGGGAACAAACGCGCATCACGAAGTTAGAGGAAGAGAAAAAAAAAACGGAATAGAATGTGGCGGAAAAGGCCTGAGGTCTTTCCACAACCAGACCAACTGCACATCTCAGAAAGCTTCTCTCCACTGTCTGTAGCCTGCCGCCCCCCACCCCCCACACCCCCACCCCCTCAAGAGACATGGTTTTATACCTTACAGTCTGGTGCTCAGTACTGCCCCAGAGGAAGCGAAGCTGCTTAAGAACTACCCCCATCAGACACCCCTTCCATCTGCACCCCATCCTCTAAATAATCACTGGTCTGATTCCCATTCTCATTCTTGCCACGCCCACAGGCTAGGAAGGAGGGGCGTCCAGTGAGGACTGTGTGCTGGTGTTTCCGAGACGATGCAGTCACTCGAACAACGTGCACGCACACACTGCAAATCCACCCCCCCCCCCTCCACCTCCAGTACACGCAATGCACTGTATCACACTCCCGCTGGGCTGAAACACTAGTTTGCACATTTGTATTGTTATAATAATTATATTTTCTTTATTTTTCACTTTTTACAAATCCCGCTATTTTACACACATAAAATGGATTCAAGTGCACAATATGCCTCCCAGCCCAATTGCTATTCCAACATTTCTTAGAAAAAAACAAAAAAACGTCAAAGTGAAGCACTGCCTTGAGTCCGAGCCTAGAGAGGAAGTACATTAATCAGCCAGGTGAGAGGCATGCCCAAAGCAAAACAAATGTCAAAAAAAAAAAAACCCAATTAAATAAAATGAATAGCACACAAAACAATGACAAACAAAATGTAAAGTAAAACAGTATTAAATTAAACTATAAACATACATTAACAAACCTAATCAGTGTGTTTTGTATTATTTCTTAAAATCCTTAAAAAATGGATTCTCTAATGCAAAAAATTCAAGTTACAACTGAAATCCCCGAACTGCTTTCAGTGCTAAAATATGTCAAGGGCCCTACATGATTTTTTCCATCTAATTCTAAATCTAAAAGGGAGAAAATGGAGAAAAGAAAGTTCACGCACACAAGCAAACTATGATGTGACTATTTTAAAATGTTTTTTTTTTTTAACTTTTCTTTTTTCTCCTTTTTTTAATTCTTTTCTTATTATGGGAAGGTTTTCATCAAAGAGCTTTTTGTTCATTTATAGTTATTTTTACAGAAAAAATACTGTACAACTTTTTTCTTGAAACAATATTTTGAAGATCATCATCATCTACACATTTAATTACCTATATCATATTTTTTTTTTCAGAGCCACGGTCAAGAAATAATTTCAATAAAACTTTTTGGGCTCCTGGATTTCATACACAGTTGTTCCAGAGGTTGAAAGACACAGTGAACCAAGAGACGGGCTCGGCAAGGAAACGTTTTGTAATTTAGAACTATCTGAATATTTCAATATTTTCTTTTTCTATAAAGATTTGATTTAAATCACAGTCCTTGATAGTGTTTCTCATGGGGCTACCACAGACACACCTGGTAGGCCTATTTCATATTGAATTCATCCAATTACAGAAGCAAATAAAAACAAACCTCATTTTTAAATAAAACACAGAACAACAGTTCTTCGTCACACTAAACAATTATTTGTGCATCAAAGCAAACTGAACTGAAACAATAATGTAAAGAAATTTCCCTGTTCAAAGATATATGCTGAATTTTTTTTTTTTATAAAGTAAAAATGAACCTAAAAAAGTGCAAAACACCCTAAATTCTCATCGCAAGGTCACATAAATATTAAATAAAACCATTACAATTGAAACTCAACCACTGTCCCGGCTGAGGAAGAACAACAAAAATATAAACACATTGTCTTCTTTCTGTACAACCCCCCCCCCCCCAACCCCACCCAACCCCCCGATCCCTCATTAGATCTTAGTGACTCCACTTATCTGCGGCTCAGTCCATTCAAACCCTCAGCAAGTTCATCTCACGATGTTTACGTTCTGTAACTCGATATGCAGAGGGTTCTGAGGGAGAGAGACTTCTGGAAACCACACTCTCTGCCCCCCCTCCCCCACCTTCCACCCACCCGCCCACCCCACCTCCATCTTGTTTTCATCTATTGGTTCATGCTACACAAAAGAAAACAAAACAAATCCAACCAACCCCCCCCCCACCATCCATCCCTCCCTCCCTACCTCCCTCCCGTCACTTCCTCACGTTCTCTCTACATTCAGACCAGGAAACCCCGTGTTTGGTGAAGGATGCTTTACCCCACACGTGCGTCCTGAGGACCAGGGAGAGAGAGCGGTCGCTCCGTTTAACCTCCCGGTCAAGTAGCACCATCGAACCGTTCTCGCAAACGAGCCAGGCCACGGGCGAGAGAGCCGAGCTCCTGCGCCACCTCTTCATTTCCCTATTTAACTGGCCCTTAAGCAGGGAGAAACTTCTAGAAAAATCAAACAAACAAAACAGACAAAAAAAAAAGCATAACAAAAAACGAAACAAAAAAAAACCCCCTCGCCTTCAAACCAGTCACCCCTGTGCCAACGGAAAAAAAAAACGATGCAACAATTATGAAAGAACTTCTGAACAGTTAGAAACAAACAAACAAACAAAAAAACATTTTAAATATATATGTTATTAATGTATTTAAATATATACGTTCATCCACATAAAAGTGCACTAATCATACGCAGAAGCCTAGAAGGTAAACAGTGGCTATCGTTAGATGGCAAGAGAAACAGCGATTAGTGGGAAAGCTGAACTGCGACGATGGAGTTCTTTCTGTGGGCCTCGCCTGCGGAGAACCAGGCGCTGCTGGGGTCTGAGCCCATTTCCACTAGCCCGGGGCTGAGAAAGCAACGTACTGCCGCCGGATTCGTTGGAGACGAGACGGGGGGAGTCGGCCGTCGGCGTGGAATGAAAACTAGAATGCTACCGGTCCAACAGTATTTCTGAACGGAGAATTTCGCCATTAAAAGAAAAACAGAAAAAAATAAATAAAATAAAATTTTTAAAAAAGGGGAAAAAAATGTTAAAAGGAACCAGGAGTACAAGCCAAAGCACTAATGCAGAATCCCTGCACTTCAATAATAATAATAATAATAATAATAATAATAATAATTAATGCTGCATTGTGTTTTTCATTGAAATCAGATATTCTAGTACAACCTCTTCAATAAATCTCCCTATGTATATTTATACAGTGATTTCCCTTTAACCACTATCAAGGGATCAAGCAGTTCATGTAATGACTGAACTGACAATTTCCTTTGTATATCAACATCCACACACCTAGAGTTTATAGCTATATAATATTTTCTTTTTTTTTCTTTATGGTGTATTTTTTTTTTCCACACACGAAAAAAGTAACGAACCAAAAAACAGAAAAGTCAAACATGCACGCACACAAAAAAGACTGATGTGTAGGAAAAAGGTTTTTAAATTTCCGGCCGTGTGTAAAAGAGGGCCTCATCTATATGTTTTTTTTTCTTCTTCTGTTCATTCGTTATGCATAATTAAATTAATAATGTTGGTCATCTTGTAAACATCATAATAAATCATTTCGGGCCGTCGTGTTTTAAATTATTTTTTTTCGTTTGTTTTGTCTTGTCATCGTCGGCAATGTCCTTTTCGCGTGTTAAATGAGGCCACTTTAATTCGTGTTTGTTCATAGTACGCGGGTGGGGGTGAAGGTGGGGGGTGGGGCGTTTCTCCTCAGTTTCTGTACAGGGGTCGTGGCTCAGGGGTCGGCCTCTCGGGGTTCCAGTTGGGAAGCGTCGGCGTGGTTTGTGGAAGCATTGAAGCTCTCTCCGTTGTCCTTGTCGCCATCCGGGCCCTCCGGCCCTGGCATGGAGTCTTCGTACGAGTCCGTGTTCATGTCCTCCTCGCCCTCGTCTTCCTCCTCCTCCTCCTCCTCCTCCTCCTCCTCTTCCTCGTCCTCGGCGTTGATCTCCTCCTCGGGGGAGAGGTCGTCCTCGGCGTCGCCGGACGTGCCGGTGGTGTCGTCCTGGGCGCCCGGGGCGGCCAGCTGCGGGGCGGGGCCGGCTCCCGGCCCGTCCCCGGCCAGGACGTCCCGCGGCGTCTTCTTGCTCAGGTCCAGCGAGTCGTTCAGCCCCAGGCCCGTCGGGTTCTTCAGGAAGAACAGCGAGCTGCTGGCGTCGGTGCCCAGGGTGAGCGACCCGTCCAGGTTGATGGAAGAGGCGGGGTGCTCGTACCCCGGGCAGCCGCCCCTGGCCGACGGCAGGAACATGGGGCTGCTGTTGACGGAGGAGAACCCCTGGGCGGCGGCGGCGGGCGGGGTGGCGGGAAGACCCGCGGAGGAGGCGGCGGCGGCGGCGGAGGAAGAGGAAGAGGAGGACGCGGGCGCCCCGCCCATGAGGTGGGCCTCCCGATTGGGCGAGACGGAAGGCAGCTCCCCGCGCTCCTGCTTCTCGTGCTTGCGCTTGTGGGAGTCCATCTGGGACATGCCCACCACCGTGTGCTTGCACTCCGGGTAGGTGCAGTGGAAGTGCGAGCACTTGAGCTTGTACTTGCAGTCGGCCACCTCGCAGTCGACGCTGGAGCTGAACTGGCAGAAGCCGGCGGCGCTGATCACGTCCTGCTTGCCGTGGTGCTTGCGGTGCGCCGTCACCTTGGTGCTGTCGGTGCAGCGGAAGCCGCAGCGGAGGCAGTGGAAGTGCGTGCTGTTGCCCGAGAACTGGCAGTCGGCGAAGCTGCAGCTGAGCGAGGACTTGAAGCGCTTGAAGTCGTCCAGCACCAGGTTGTCCACGCGGTCGTGGTGCTGCGCGTGCTTGTACATGTGCGTGCGCCCGCAGAAGCGGTAGCCGCAGTTCTCCCGCGTGCAGTGGTAGTGCGTCACCTTCAGCGAGAACTGGCAGCCGGCGTCGCGGCAGTCCTCGTACAGGTCGTAGCGCCGGAAGCCCTCCAGCATCATGCCCTCGTCCAGCATCTTGCGCGACGACGCCGTCTTGCGCCGCTTGCCGAAGGGCGACATGTCCTCGATGATCCAGAAGCGCTTCTTGGCCCCCGTCGCCGTGGGGATGGAGATGGTGTTGCCTGGCGATAGGGAGGGAGGGAGGGAGAGGGAGGGAGGGTAAAAAATAAACGCGTCAGTCTTGACCGATCACAGATGACAAGCAGAGACAACAAAACAAGTCCCTTCCCTGGCCTTTCTACTCTGCATTTACTTCTGGGAAATCAGGCGCCATTTTGGCTCAACGGCGCCGTGCAGTTCGGAGCCCAGCCTCGCAGTGGACAGGTGAATGATTCACACCCCTGCTGGCTCGCGGAAAGCCTTCGCGAGCGCGTGCCAGCGTTGAATAATGAATTACATTAATGGAGGTGATTTGGTGACAAAGGAAACCTGAGGCGTTTAATGGATGCCTGCGGCGTACCGAAGCCAAGCTGCCGGACCCCCCCGGGACCCCTGTACCCCTCGGGTTTGTGAAGGAGGCACGGCTACCGGATCAACTCGGGGTCAGCGCTAACTATACGATCTTGGGCCTGTCCCACTAAGAATCAAGAGGCCTCAATAAAACTTTAACACAGTTAAAATAAAGGGCTGGACTGGGCTGTACTGGGTTTGCAGGGACCCTGTTCCTCTGCAGGGCCCTACTGAAACGGGACATTAGGAAATTTGGGAAACAGGGAGGCAAGCGACTGTAAAATATGGAGGACCCTAAAATATAACTGTAGATCCTTCTTTCAGCCTCTCTGTTTTCAACACACCCCGCTGCCCATCGTCTTGATGTACAGTCCACTGCTTGTAATACTTAAATGCCGAGCGTACTCCATTTTACTGCACAGTACTTAATCTGACTGGCATTGCTTCTGTCATGTGGATAACCCTGTGAAGTGCATAATCGTACAGCAACCCTGATTACCCTGTATGGAGTTAACTGTATAACACAACCCTACACTTTCAGCATTATTTTTCTGTAAAGAAATATTTTAATAATACTCATAAATGTATAGATGTTATGTATATACTAGATTACTTCATAATAACTTAAAGTGTACTTGGTTTGGTTACTATGGTTTCATCATACATGTCGTGTTGACAAATCTTAATCGTTGCAGTCGTGCAGAGAATAATTTAAATTCATTCGGCGGTAGGAAACCAGTTTAGTAATGTTTCCACCCTTGATACTAATACAAAAACATGAAAAATGATTATGCAAAATGAGCCTCAGGTCTTGGCACCACATGACGGTGTGCTCAACAGTGTCTGCACAATGACACATCAGTCAAAGACAAACAATGTTAACAATCAAGTAGTAGTGCAAGTTTGTTCAAAACTATAAAAAGCTAGTCCCTTCTTCCACGCCTGCCCACCCACGCCCATGTATCACACCCAGCTACCCGATTTCCCACTGGTTTTCCTGCAGAACTTAAAGATAGCATTGTAGACTTATCTTTCTCATGATAAACTTTCTTTTTTTTCAGCGTTGAATTTACAACAAAAGATATGATTGTGGTATCCAGGATCTTTGTTTTAAAAAAAAGGCATGTTGGCAAAAAAAAGCACGTTTTACAAGGAGAGCGAATCAAAAGGGCACTCGCTCTTACACTGTAAATATTGACAGTATCAGAGGACTTTTATTTTATATTTCTTAACATCGAGGAGGAAGGCTAAATGTGTGGTCACACAGTTTTGCTTCTACACACAGGACTTTTATTTTATATTCCTTAACATCGAGGAGGAAGGCTAAATGTGTGATCACACAGTTTTGCTTCTACACACAGGACTTTTATTTTATATTCCTTAACATCGAGGAGTAAGGCTAAATGTGTGGTCACACAGTTTTGCTCCTACACACCAGTCTGTCTGTCTGTGCGCCAGTACGCTGCGCCTGTTTGCCGTGTTCGTTCGCTCGTGTCGGGATGAGTACCTGCTGCGTCCTGCACTATGGGGACGTCATTTTTAACCGGCGACGGGGCAGCAACAATCGGACTGAAAGCCTGCGTGCTGGTTGGCATGACAACGCCCCGTGTGGCTCCAAGAGAGGCGCTGAGCAGAGAGTATGAGAGACAGGATGGAGAGAGGAGGTATGGCAGCGAGGGGAGAGGAGGCCGGAGGAGAGCCGGAGAGAAAGATGGAGGCTGAGGCTGGGGCGGAGGAGGTGGAGGTGCATTGTGGGTAGCAGCAGTGTCAGCGGGGGCTGCGGAGGCAGGAACAGTGACCTGGCAGCCTGATCCTACAGAGACAGGTTGTCCAGGGTGTGGGACAGGGTGGGGTGGAGACATGCGCGCGCACACACACACACACACACACACATACACACACACACAAGCAGAGACAGGGGTGGGAGGTACACAGAGGGAGGAGATAACAAAAAAAACCACAAAGAAAGAAGCCAAATGAAAACGAGAACCCAAACAGCCCAAGCAACAATGGTGAGAATGGAGGATAACATTTGAAATCAAAATAACATGAAGAAAAATAACACAGACTCATTTGATGAAGGCAAGGCAAGAACCGAGAAGGGGGAAGAGACTATCTGACTTTCCTTACAGAGAAAGAGAGAGACAGAGAGACTGAGAGAGAGTGAGAGAGAGAAAGAGGGAGAGAGACAGAGAGAAACAGAGAGAGAGAGAGACAGAGAGAGAGAGAGAGAAAGGGATAGAGACAGAGAGAGAGAGCAAGAGAGAGAGAGAGAGAGAGAGAGAAAGAGGGACAGAGACAGAGAGAGAGAGCTGGAGAGCTTTAGCACTCCCGGTGTTGGTGCAAAGTACAGGCCTGCTTTGACTGCACTGGCACTACCCTTGGAGTTGCCACAGGGAAAACACAAATGCGAGGGGCGGTGGAGACGACTGTAAAATCAATTTACAGCACCGTAATTTGATAAATGTCATAAACTACGGAAAACGTTTGCTGGGTCCCTATGTTTTATAGACAAGGAGGTACTTTCATGTGACTCAACTGAAAGACGGTACAGCCGAAATAAAACAATCACCGTGGTGCCAGCCTCTTCACCTCAGCTAACCTGAGCAAGATTATGAAAGGGTTTTCTATGAAAAAATGATGGCTTGAAAATGACCTCTGAATATTTTAAAAGTTATTTTAAGGCCTCCCAGAAAGAACAGAACTACCTTTTTCATTTGCTATTGACATGATAAAGCACATTTGAACAAGAGCAGAGTTTAACGATATCTACAAAAAAAATGCAACAAAAATGCAACATGCATATGAACCACGTCAGATTAAAATGATGGTGTGTATGGTGCATCATGTCAGATTTAAATTAGCAGGGGCAAACAAGTCTATGAATCTTCTCATATCATGCTGACCGTACCTATACTGACACTGTTTCAGTCAGGTTCATTATTGACACACACTCAACGTTCACTCATTTTACACAAAGCGGCGGCCATTTTGTGATGCGTTCATATCGCATTAAGCTCCAACATACACTTTCCACGCTATCAAGTTCTCAGAACTGCGCGGTCGACGTCATTAACTGTCGACGCGGCGTCATTAATAACGCCGCTAAGCGAATCACGAGCGGGCGGGGGGGGGGGGGGGGCCCGATAGCCGGCCCGGGACCTTCGGGTGCGAGCAAAGGGGGGAGGCTTTCCGGGGGGAGCTCACCTGCCGGGGAGCTCTCGTTCTCCACGGGGGTGCTGGTGCAGCTGCGGTCGGGGTTGGAGGACTCGGAGGAAAGGCCCAGGGGGCTGCCGCCGCCCACGTAGTCCATGTAGTCGTCCGTCTCGTCCATCACGTTGGAGTAGCCGGGGTGGAGGCCCGAGTGGCCGCCCAGCGAGCCGCCCGACATGCCGGCCATGTGGTGCATGTCGTCCGACCGGTGAGCGTGGGACATCATCTGCAGGGGGGCACAGTTGGGAATTTTGGGGAGGGGAGGGGGGGTTGGTGGGGGGGGGCGGGGTTAGGGGACAGTGAGGGACGTGAGCAGGCACAGCCCGGCTCCCCCATTGGCCGGTCTGCCGCGCACATCTCGGCGCAGGGAGTGAGTGCGTGCGAGACACCGCGGCCGTTTCTCACACAGGGCGAGAGTTTCTGTGCGCCCGGCGGTTTGCATACTCACTGTATGCAAACCACGGCTGGCCAGCCTCCGTCGCTAAAGTTCCTGCTCGCCGTTTGCATTTCTTCACGCGTAATCAACGCGCGGAGAGAGATACGGCAGCGATAACGCACCCCCCCCCACCCCCCCTTACCCCCTTCCCCCCCCACTCCCTGGAGCCATGGCGACCTACCTGGGACGGAACCCTGTCAAAGTTCTTTCCCAGCATCCTTCTCATGTGCTTGCGGGCGTGGGACGTCATCTGGTGCTTGAGCAGGAAGGAGAACTGGCAGCCCTCCCGGATGCAGTGGAAGTGACTGTTCACCTGGTTATACTTGCAACCTGCGCACAAGTAGGGGGTTGGGGGGGGGGGGGGAAGACAAGCCAGCGTTGGGTATGGCGGATTCAGACTCCGGACCGTGTAAAACAGGTTTTTTTTTTTACAGTGGCATGCATGAAGGAGCGACCTATCTCCGGAATCTGAGGGCTGGTACAGTTGGCTCATTTCCATTCTGCTAGTCATGCTCTGTTGCCTTTTCGTTTTGTAGTATTGGCAGTTTGTGAGTTGGTCACGTGACGCAGCACACGAAGGTTTGCCCACCGCACGCCGCGTGTTAATGTGTTCTTACGGGAGCCCAACGACAACCTCTCGGGGTGTTGGAACACGCTGATGAAGATAAGCGCTCCAACTGAACTTTTTATCAAAATTTTTAATCAAATTTCACAAATATATTATCATGCCCACCACATGCATGATAGGCCTAGCGTCACATGGCACTACTGTAGAGAGCTTTCACTGCCGGAACAGGATTTCATTTAATTGGCATTTAAATAAATTCTACTTAATGAAAATATAAGCATACCACCGGCAACTGAAGTAAACATACAATTACTTCTATATCAGATTAATTTTTCAAAAACTATCCACTGCAGAATTTTTCATACGTTTTATTGTACAGCAGCCATAGCCTAATTGCTGTATGAATTCAAATTAAGTCGCTGCTTTTTTGTAACTTAATCAAATGGTATGGCAAGCTACTAATAATTTTATTATAAATCAGGCCCACTGAAATAATTGAAAGAGGAACATGCGGGCAAGGTGCCGGCTCGTTGGTTGCCGTGGTAACCGGGGGCACTGCACAATGCCACGTGTCATCGAATGGCTTTTTGTTGTGCAACCCTGGCTACGGCGCGGAACATGCAAAGTTGAGCAAACAGCACCAACTGCCGAAATATCAGGGCCCTTTTGTCGGGAGTGGAATCCAGGTAACATCGTAACCAAACTTCTGTTTACTGCCGCTGCCATGGCAACCACCCTCGGCGTCCCGCTGAACCATCAATTCTTTATGACTCCGGTGTTTGCTTTTGTAAAAGTTGAAAAACATTCTACCCCTCCCCCCCGGCCCCCACCCCAACCCCCCCACCTACCACAATGCAACAGGCATATTAACGCGAGAGACAAAAGAGCAGTTGATATGCAGCACTTTGTTTGTCTGTCGACCTCCAGCAAAAAACGTTTTTTTTTTTCTGAGAGAAAAACAGCTTCTCATTTACTTGTGTGTGCTGACGATACAGCTCTGGAGAAACGCAGCAACGCAAACACAGTGAGCTAAACATGCCCTGTAATTAACAAACTTTAATTACTTGTTCTTGGCAGGTTAAATACACATAAAAAGACAACCATCAACCTGATTGCCTGCTATAAATACATAAGTTTATTAATATAAGACAAAAACCGGTAGATACATTTTCCTCTCGCTGCTCACTGCTCTTTCCTATAAAATACTGAAGGACCTGAATAATCTTAGACATTGGAAACACATGTAAATGATATAAACTGACGCTAAATGCTCCTCATTGAAGAGAACAGGTAAATAGCAAAACTACCTGCAGGGTCAAATAGTGCTTGTCATGAAAAATGAAAAATGCATAGTATAATTTTGCCTATATAAAGTGAGAACTGAAAGTAGGTATAGTTCTGAACTCTTATCATTTAACCCTTTAAGGTGTGAGCTCACAAATACGTGATCAGAATGTTCTCAGCTGAACATTCTAATGCTGATGTCACAATCACCTCTGGTAACTGAAAGCAACGGAGCTCTAGTTCTTAGAAGTTCCATGAATTCTGATAAAACATTAATGGAAACCTTAGCCTCAGGTGATTAAATGCACTGATCAGCTGTTAGATGATAACTAATAGCTGAGTGCCGGGAACAGCGGAATACTTTGAACACCGGCCGAACGGTGCGGAAAAATCTAGAAAACACGCGCGGGCTGAGGGCAGTAGGGCATAGGGCTCAAGGTGCAATTACTATTACGCAACAATCTCACCTCCAAACCAGTCCGAGGGCCCGATTTTTTTTTTAAAAAGGCTTCTTTATAGAGTGGCACGAACGGGAGGACACGGTTTATTCAAACGACGACTGAAGACTCTTCACCTCTTCAGGCTGCACCTCTCCCCATCCCTCCCTTCCCCCCTGTAAATGACTAAACTTAGGGTTGTAACTAGGCAGCTGTTTCATCGGTGACTTAGTTGATGCGCCTGTCTTAACGACTACTTGTATTTTTATTTATTTTTATTTTTCCATAGATCGCGTTGTTGCCGTTCTCGTTGTTAGTGTTAATCAGTTTAACCACCAGGGTCCAAGTTGAACTATGCGGTTGTTCCCTGTACTTGGACCGGTACTTCTCTCTAGGGGTTTCGTCATACTTGTTCCTGGTTATGGTTATACACTTTGTTGTACGTCGCTCTGGATAAGAGCGTCTGCCAAATGCCTGTAATGTAATGTAATGTAATGATGCAGTTCTACCAGAGGAGTCGGTTCGGCGCGGTGCGGCGAGCGTCATACCCAGCCGGCCGCACTCCTCCCTCTTGGTGAAGTACTTGAACCCGTTGGCTGCCCGCCGCTCGGCCTTCTCGTGCTTCTTGACGTGCCAGGGCAGCTTGGTGGTGATGTTGGTGACGAAGTAGCAGCCGGGCCTCAGACAGTGGTAGTGGCCCCTCATCCGAAACTCGCAATGCTGGAGACGGGACGAGACGGGAAGCGAGACAAATCGGCGTTAGCCGCGAGCTGGTATGAACGCGGGTACAGTACGTGAGGCGCCACATCACAGCCAAGTTACAGTGTGCCCTGTAACCTGGCTAGTGCTGTAAGTAAAAACTGAAAGTAAATTTTAGAAATGATAAATTCCTTTTTTTAACCTGACACTACACTCTTTCTTGCTTTTGAGAGCGTGAGATGGGGATCCCTGGCTGCTGTCACCCCCCAGATCCAGCGCCACCTGGGTCTGTGCCCCGAGCGAGGGGCTATAGCACCCGTGCCAGCACCCCCCAAATCCCACCCCCGACCCCTTTCCTGTGAGGCGGGAGTGCCCCGACTCCTGTGCCCCTCCTTTCAGCCATATTAGGCTGCCAGTCTCTTATCTCCCTCCCCCCCCTCTCTCTCCTCTCTCCTCCTCCCCTCTCCTCTCCTCTCCTCCCTCTCTCCTCTCCCCCTCTCTCTCTCTCCCCCCTCTTTCCTCCCTCCCTCCCCCTCCCCTTCCCTCTCTCTCCCTCCCTCTCCTCCTCTCCCTTCCCTCCCTCCCTCTTCCTCCTCCCTCTCCCCTCCTCTCTCTCCTCTCCCTCCCCTCTTCCTCCTCCCTCTCTCCCCCCCTCCTCCTCCGCTTCCCCTCCCTCCCCCTCTCTCACCCTCCCTCCTCCTCCTCTCCTGTCTCTCCCTCCTCCTCTCTCCCTCTCTCTCCCATACTTCCCTGCCCATCTCTCTCTTCCCTCCCTCTCCCCCTCTCTCTCCTTCTCTCCTTCCCTCCCTCCCTCTTCCTCCCTCCTCTCTCTCTCCCCCTCTCTCTCCTCCTCCTTCCTCTCTCTCTCCTCCTCCCTCTCTCCTCTCCTCCCTCCCCTTCCTCCCTCCCCTCCTCCTCCCCCTCACCTTCTCTCTCCTCTCCTCCTCTTCTCCTCCCTCCCTCCCTCCCCTCTCCTCACCTCCCTCTCCTCCTCCCCTCTCTCACCCTCCTGCCTCTCTCCCTCCTCCTCCCCTCCTCTCTCTCTCTTCCCCCCCTCCTCTCCCTCCTCCTGCACACCTTTAAGCCACTGTTTCCGGCGTGTCCCGAGGATGGTGGGAGCTGCAGGGTTTTAGAGTGGTGAGGATGAGATTTAACTGTTTCCCAAATTGATGAGATAAGTGGGAGGAGGGGGGGAAGAGAGAGAGGAGAGAGAGAGAGAGAGAGAGAGAGAGAGAGAGAGAGAGAGAGAGATGGATCTTATTTATAAATCTGTTTAAGACAGGAAGTAGGGAATTTGTTCATTTTATTTTTTTTTCACTCCGGAACACAAACTGAGACAGACATCCTTTTAAGTTAATGTGGCGTGAAAATATGTAGCGCAACAGAATTATTATCGATCATGTGCTTTATTCACATTGATCAGATGTATGCAGGTAAATTATGAGCCTAGATTGGCTGATTTTATTTATTGCTTATTTGAGCAGACTAAGCAGTCGGTAACTGACCGGTAATACATGCTACAACGGAACAGTCATCGCTGTTGCACTGGAACAACAGAAGTGATCAGAATAAGAGGGAATTAGAAATTGGAGAAGCGTTGGTGCATTCTGGTTAAAAACCCCAGTGAGTGTTAAGACACCACCCTGGTTCTGGTTCTGGTTCCGTGTCGTTGGACTGGCTCTTGGACTCACCTGGTTAGGACAGAGACACTGGAGAGAGTAGTAGGAGAACTGGTCCCGCACGTTGACCAGGTTGTTGTTGGGGTTGATGTGGTCCAGGCAGTGGGACTCGGCCTTCCCGGACGTCTTGCACACGTACTTGCAGTTGCCGAAGAGGCAGTGGAAGTGAAACTTGTTGGAGTACTTGCAGTCCGTAGCCAGGCAGGGGTCGCTGAAAAAAAAACGAGATGGGCAACAGCATCGTTTTAGCACGTTAGCATATAATAAATAAATAAATAATTGGCAAGGAGCTGGGGGTGAAATGGAACAAAAACGTGCGGCCAAATAACAGGGCTAAAGAGCAGTGCTGGAACAAAGGCCACGTCTTAAAATGGCCTCTCCCAGGAACACAGATAAGACCAGGGCAGAGGTGCCACAGGCAGCTCAAGGTAACGGGAACTCTAAAGAGCAACAACGCAGAACGCGCGGGACCTGCATTATGACATTAGGCCCGGATGCAGCCTCTCAGGAGCCAACGCCTCTCAGAGCTGAAGTTTAATGAGCAGCAGTTATACAAGCTATACTGTAGTCTATAGAGCCAGCCAAAGAAATGATAGCATTTATAGCTTGCCCTCTATACCTGCATGTACAGTAAGTGCTTTCCTTGACACACTGAGCAGTACTATTATAAGGAACCTAACTGTAGTCGATGCCATTGTATATACCATAGTTACTGGTGAAAATACGCACTGCCGCAGGCACTGTAATGGCCGCCTCTTAAACGGTTATAGCGTCAGACTCACTTGTCCTGGAACTGCAGGAAGCCGGGCTTGACCTGCGGCTTGGCGTTCTCCAGGGAGGTGGTGGCCAGGGGCGAGGTGGCGGGCAGGTTGGGCATGGAGGCGGGCAGCTGCGGGATGGAGCCGGCCAGCTGCTTCCAGGCCAGCATGGAGGGGGAGGAGCCGAAGCCGCCCGCCGTCGTGATGGTGGGCACCTCCATGGCCGGCGCGGTCACCATGGAGACGGGCGCGGAGGGCTGGGAGTTGGCGCCCTCGCTGGGCTCCTTGGAGTCGTTGAAGGGCGGCTCCGACTTCACCTTCAGGGTCGCTCGGAAGTGGAAGCTGAACGGGGCACACGGGGGGAGGGGGGCACAATGTCAGCGCTCCGCACGGCAAGCAGCCGAAATAAATTAGCACATACTGTTCGAGAACAGTAATAAAATTTATTTTTATTATTTTTTTAAAAACAGCATGTACACGATTGTGTTCCGAGGATTGAAACTCCCAGCGTGGTCTGCGCTGCCCAGCGCCGCTACTGTATAAACATGCCTTTTAATTACAGGGCAAGTGCAGGGGTAGTGACGTGGAGGAGCTTTAACAGCAGATTTGTGCATTCCAGTAGAAGCACAAGGGCTAATTGTGTCATCTGGCACACGCCATTTGAGCCTGAGCTGCTCTCGAAGGTGAAAGAAAGCATTCATCCAATTGTGTAGGAAAAATTAAAAAAAAGAAAGGAACCCGTTAATAAAAGAGACAGACTGCCCGTTTCGCACCCAGGTTGTCGGGGGGGGGGGGGGGGAGGGCTGGGAGGGGGAGGGGGGTTAGGGGGGGAGAGAGAGAGAGAGCCCGCACTCACTTGGCGTGCTTGACCGCCCCGTCCACAGTGCTGAAGAGGGCTCCGCAGTCCTCCACCAGGCAGTGGAAGTGCACCTTCTGCAGGAAGTCGCAGTGGGCTTCGCAGAAGTCATCCGTGCCGAACCTGACGGTGACAGAATGGCGAAGAAAAACCGTGAGCGAAAAAATACAAAACGCTGCTTACTGCTGCAAGGCTCCTGCAAAAGGAAACGTCCCTGGAGACGGTCTGTGAATTAAGGGAATGCAAAATGAGCACCTGAAGGAGTCAGCCACATTGTTACTAAGAGCTGACATGGCTGCTTGTTTGTGGATCCTATTTTTTCTTAGTCATCTGCGCAAGTATGCCCTCTTTTTTATGTCACCAGTGCAGACATGCCTTCATTTATAGTTACCTGTACACATATATCATCGTTTTTTGTTACCTGAGCAAATACAGCATGTCCTCATTTTTTGTTTTCCTGCACAGGTACGTCCTCATTTTTAATTACCTGTGCAGGTATGTCCTCATTCTTAGCTTACCTGCGCAGGTATGTCCTCCAGAGCTCCACGGGTTTGTCCTGGACGGGCCTCTTCATCGCCCGGCTCAGGTACTGCGCGGCCTCGGAGTTGTCCACGCCGTGGCCGCCCTCCAGCTCCGCCTTCAGGTTCATCGAGCTGAAGAACCCAGGGTTCACCTGCGACATCTGCAAAAACACGCAGGGGTCATGAGGCACTGAAGGGCTCCCCCCCACGGGACTGCGGGGGGGGCACACACCACTCAGAGCCTCCAAACAGCCAGCGCTACCGCTAACTGAGCACAGGCCGAGCGCCCGCACGCTCGCCACGCTTCCCACACGCGGACGCGCGTTCGCTTGTTACGCGATTAGGCTAACCGCAGCGAGCCCGCAAAAGGCCCAAATTCGAGAGAAGGCAGGTCACAGGTCGTCCGAATAAAAACACTTTCGGATACAAACATCGCCTGTCGGGCGGCAGCGGGCGCCTCGCAGGAAGATTCACGGGCGCGTCCGAACGTTGCGGAAGAGAGAGAGGAAAAAATAAATAAATAAGAAGGAAAAAAAAGCTCTTAGCCGGTCTGCGTTGCTGTAGGAAAAATGGATTTTGATACCTCTTTAAATCATCAAGGTAATGGATCCTTACACTACATTTATTTCTGTCGGAAAAGATGTATGATTAAAACACTGTCCATTTTAATCTCCGCGAAAACACACAATGTTTAAATATCTTTCCCCGACCGTTTACTCTTTTAAAAAAAATGAGGGTGACGGTTTTTCTATTTTATTTTTGCTTCTTAATCAAATAATTTACTAACTCCATAAATAAAGACGGAGCGGAGGGAAGGGGAAAAGGAGGAGGAGGAGGAGGGAAAATGCATGCAGAGTTCAAAACAGCTCATCAAAAAACAAACATCTCTATATATCTGGTGTGGCATCCAGCTACCGGTTCATTATATTAATTTGTGAGCGGTGGGTTGAAATTACACCGTATGAAAAATGGCTGGAAAATTTAAATGGTACAAACTCATCTTATTAGCGGTGAAACATTAAAAAACAAACAGCCCCCTCTGCGTCCTGCTAATTTGTCTTGGGATGAAACCGCGTGATGGATGGATCTTACCTTATTCATAAGCGAGGATAAAAGAGATGTATTTCCCGGTACAGGATGTCCGTTTGATTCATTACTGGAACAAGGAAAATGAACAATGTTTAGTCAAGATTTGCATGTGAACAGTAAATATTAACATTTATCACGGACTGCGGGGGATAGGCGATGAAGAAAAAAGACTTCTTTAAGCGAAATAAAAATGATATAAAACAAAACTGAACTTGAAGGCGAGGCTTGAAAAAAAAAAGTGAAAATTGCTCCAGTGAGCCATTTGTGCAAACAACCTTTGTAAATGTGAAGGTGCAAAAAAAAAAACAAAAGAAACAAAAACAAACAAAACAAAGAGAAACACATTCTACATCACAGGGTGGTGCTGGTACTGTAATTGTGCAAACAAAAATGAGCAATGGAGAATAAAATAATAAAAAAACTAGAAATGAAAAAAGCTGATTTGTGATACAGCACAGTAAAATGTCTCGTGTTAATTCAAGAGAATACACGGTCCAATAAGGGAGTTGATTTAAGACATAAAATGTAACTGTGCAGAAATACGAATGTCTAAGCTGATCCATACACTGGAAACTGAGACATCAGACAGGTGCAGCGTCCCTCCATGGCAGCCATATTAACTAGACGCGTCTTTTTTTTTTTTGCAAAGGCACCTTTTAGATCAATTAAAACGGTGTTTGCCTGAGAAATGAACAGTGAGTCACACAGTGAGAGGGCAGGTCTGGCTGTGCAATGGGGCCTCCTCCGCAGAGGCGGGGCCAGTCCGTGGGGCCTGGGGGGCCGGGCCGTGGGGCCTGGGGGGCAAGGGGGCCGGTCCGTACCTGTGGTCCTTCTTGCTCAGGTCCAGGCTGTGCTCCTGCACAGAGTCCTGGGAGGCCCCGGAGGTAGCGTCCACCGGCTCCTGCTTCACCTGAACCAGATTAAACCGGCCCGCCGGGGCATGGTGCCCGTTCCCTGGAGGAGAACCGGAGAGAGAGAGAGAGAGAGAGAGAGAGGGAGAAAGAGAGAGAGAGGGAAAGAGAGAGAGAGGGAGAGAGAGAGAGGGAGAAAGAGAAGAAACAAACACCAGTTACTGTTGGTCTGCGTCATTATGACCGTGACGAGATCCGATCTGACTTCTGTCCCGGCCAAAAAGGATACTCGGAGTGATAATTATGGCAAAATTATGTCAGGCCGTCAAAGGCTGGCGGGCTTTTTTAAGTGGTGACTAAGAGGAGGGAGGAATGAGGGGAAAAGACTCCTTTTTCAGGGGCGCTTGTCAGAACTGATCTGCCGGCCTGCCTCTTAGCTGTTCATTACATGGGATGCTAATGCTGAGGGAAAGTGGCAGTTGCAGACTGGTCACCCCCCTCCCTCCCATCTCCGCTTGTCCTCGTTGGCCCGGCAACGGACGGCAGCCAGTGCCATTGAGCATGCCCAAAAGGGACGTCTGCCAATGTCGGTCAGATTGGAGGTGACAGCCAATCAGATCAGTTCAAACAGTGTGACCTCTCGATCGGATTTCCAGGATAGGTATTCAGTGGATGATGTGGTGAGTGAGACAGAAAAAGGAAAAAAAAAGAAAGAAAAAAAAAAGAAGAGTTAAAGAAAAAAAAGATGTAAAAAAAGAGGAAAGGGAGGGACGTTGACAGGAATATGTGCCCCGGCTTTCTCCACAATCCCCAAGTGATTGAAATATTAATTTGCCCCGGGGCCATGCAGAAGGAGCTCTGCGTCTCCGCAGACAGTAAGTGGTGTTTTATTAAAAAAGGGGGGACGCTAAGAGCACAGCCCTTCGTCTGGGCCGGCGCTGAGTGCGTCGGCAGTGATTGGGCCCGGCGCTGTTTTGGGGGGGGAGCGGGGCCCGTTTTGAGGGATCGTGACAGGCAAGGACGCGACCGCGACGCGTGTGCCCTTGGCCCGGCCCGGGGAGGCCTGCGCTGTCCGCGAAGGACGTCGAAAACCGGCGTGAGAACCGCCATACCCGGCCCCCGCCCCCCAGCCCCCCCCCCGCCAAAACCGCATTACCACGGAAACACGAAACCGCGACAGAGCCCCATCATTTAAAGAGAAAATGATGACCAGAACGGAGAGGCTGTTTATCGGAGTTCTGGGGGGGTTATTCTTCAGCGCCGTCACTCCCTCAGGCTCAAATCGTTCTGACAGTGGCGGAGAGTTCGCTAAAGGTAGTAGCCTTGCCGTCAGCACAAACAGCCTGATCACTGTCTGGTCAATGATTAATGCGCCTGACGTTAGACAACCAGCCACTCCAGCCCAATCGAGAGAAAGGACCGCACGCACGAACCAAAGGGAGGAACGAGCCAATCATAACGCTCCAGCTTACGGCCCCGCCTCGCATTTTACCTTGTCGCTCAGTTAAGCCAAAGCACAGCTCTGACCAATAAAAGTTCAGGGCTCAAGGTGGCTAACTATAGGACTAGGCCTTGACAGACACTGGTTTAAGTTCCACGACAAGACGGACGGTTATGTTCATTGGAGAGGAACCAGAGAAAGTCCGATGAAAAGATATCTCTGGAATCACAGTTTATCTTCGCAAAAAGGCACTCATGACCCTTGGAAAAAAAAAAAAGAGAAACGAAAAAGAAAAGAAAAAGCAACCAGTTTGATCTCAGAGTGACAATTTTCTGGAAGTTCTCCAGGAATAATGTTCTAGCGTGTAATTAGCCCTGCTAAGCTGCAGCGCCAACGAGAGATCATTTGTACCGCGTGTCTAATTAGCATACCCTTCAGATGTCTGGATCTTTTTTAAAAACCACAACTTAGCAAAACACTTTGGGGTAAATTGGAGCGAAACGCTAAGGGAAGGGTGAAAGATGAATAAAAAATGTTTCACTGTTTAAAAAGTACAGTGTACATTTGTATTCATACCGGTACAACATTGCTGCTTTTTTTTTTTTGGTTTCAAAACAGCTATACCCTGAACTGTGGTTTGTGCTTTTTTTTCATAGTTACAAGAAATGGCTCAATGGAGTGGAATCTGCAGCTCATACCCCAACATACATTAAACGAAGTGAAAATAGCCACAGTCCTGAGATGTTTTTTTCGCTTTTCAAACTCTGAACCCTAACCACTTCCTCTTCAGCTTTTTTTTCCCCCCCGCAAGTGACCGTCTCAAACTTGCATTATTTGGCAACAAAATGTAGGGGCTCTGTGTCTTTCTGCAAACTAAGATCTGTGTCTTTATGCTTTTTATTATGAAAAATGTTTTTAAAAAGCTAAAGAGTGCAAGGCTTCACACCGCGTGTGTGCAGAGAGCGACAGCCACGATTTTCAGACAAAGGCTGTTCAGGGCTCACACGTGCTCTCGATGGGAGGTGACGCCATCTGTGGTGTCGCCCCTGTGCTGCACACCCCCCCCCCCCCCCCCAACCCCCTCTCAGTACCTGGCCCGGTCCCTGAGGTGGAGCACACACGACAGGCTGCTCCATAAGCCCCCCCCCCCTCTCAGCAGCTGCCCCCCCCCCCTCAGAGCACTCCTCCTTCTCCGAGAAGCACACCAAACAGGCCTTATAATTCTCCTCTCTGTCCTCCTCAGGCTCTCCTGTTTATCTCCATCCAACCCGTACCCCGCCTGTGTTAGCCTCACCGAGTGCACAGTCCACCCCCCCTCCCACCACCCCCGTTCTCACCCGCTTAAAAACTAGAGCTCTTTAAAGAATCGCTTACATTTGCGCCGCCTTCATTGTTTTGTGCTAGTAAGCGCAAAGGGATTTACGAAGTGTAAGGAGGAAGTGATTGACATATAAGGTACACACTCTGATACTGTATATATGGGTATTGCACAGAGTTGGTATGTTGTGCACAATGTTAGACAGATTTTGTTTTTGTTGTGAGTTGAGCAAGGCCACATGTGGCTTTGACATAGACATGGGCACCAATGCATGCGTTCTAGCAGAAATGAGAGAGAGAGAGAGAGAGATAGACAGAAAGAGAGAGAGAGGGAGACATGGAAAGAGTGAGAGACAGACAGAGAGACAGAGAGAGAGAGAGAGACAGACACAGAGAGAGAAAGAGAGAGAGAGAGAGAGACAGACACAGAGAGAGAGAGAGAGAGAGAGAGAAAGACAGACACAGAGAGAGAGAGAGAGAGAAAGAGAGAGAGAGACCTCCCTCTCCCTGACAGCTCTGGCGCTCTGGGTCATTTCTACTTGAGTGATTCCTGTTTTTATCAGTTTGCATTTAAAAAAAAGAAAAAAAAAATGTTTTGTACTTTCAATTTCTGAACTTAATTTTATTCAGCCTCCATTTGGTCGGAACGAATGCGGCGCAGATAAGAGTCCAATGATGAGGAAACATGTTGAACACGGGCCCCGGGAGCCTGCTCTGAATGACATTAGGAGGCTTTACGGGCCCTGCTCTCACTGCCGGGGCATTTATCTGCTGATGTATTTCTGGGTATCAATGAAGTGATCACTTCAATAAGAGGTTTGGGGTGGGGTGGGGGGGGCAGGGGGAGGTGGTGGTGGTGGTGGGGGGTGGGGGGGGGGGGGGACAGCAAGCAAGCCAGAGTCTGTTACAGTACGCTGAGCAGTTTGTCTCCAACCCCCGAAACCAGAGATGTGTGTTTTTTTTTTTTAAAGCTTCCTCCCCGGCACGCACGCCGCTGACCTGTACGTGCACTCTCACTCCGAGCGCCACCGCAAATGCACCAGATCCACACAGAATTAAAAAAAGAAAAGAAAAGAAATACAATTTAAAAAAAAAAACTAAAAAAAACCCGAAAAACAAGAGAGTCGGACCAGGGGGAAGAGGATGTGGCTTCGCTACCAGTGGTTATGACACTGTGACAAGAGCTACACGATCCTTCTTTTTTCAATCCATGGACACGGCATTTGAAAGTTTTAAAAAAACACTGCATGAATGTGCATAGAGATCTTTTTAACTGAAAGCCTATTCAAAATAAATCATGAGTTTCTTTTTTTTTTTTTGGTTATCCTTTGACCAGTGGTCTGCAATACTGGTCCTGTAGAGCTGCAGGTTCTGCAGGTTTGCTGGTTGTTGTTGAAACTCAACACCTAACTGATAAATTAAAGCAGTTCATGTCTTAGGCAGCTTGAATCACATGGTTTCTTTGGTTAAATTGGTGCAAATATAACCCAGCAGACTGTAGTGCTCCAGGATTCAGGTCACAGACCCCTAATATTCAATATAGTACCGAGCTGCCCAATCCTGTTCTAGGAGATCTACCATCTTGTAGGCTTTCATCTCAACCCTAAGGTGGCACACCTGGTTCTACGAATTAGCAGCTCAACAAGGTCTCTAGCTGCTGAATGAGGTGTGCTTGGTTAGGATTGGAATGAAAACCTGCTGGACAGTAAATGTTTTTCCTTTCAATCAGCTGCCAATCAAGGCTTTGAGAACAAAGGTGTGTGGAGTCCTTAGACCAGACAATGACTCAGATGAAACGCTTGTGCTGAGAACCAGCAGACACTGTAGCCCTGCAGGTCTGGAGTTTGACTCCTGTGCACTAAGGCTCTGGTGATCCTGGGAAACTCTGAAGTGGAACCCACCCCCGCCCCGTCCCGCACTCACCTGCGTCCAGGCCGCCCGAGGGCTTGAGGGCAGCGGCTGCCAGCCGAGCCATCATGGGCGATATCAGGCCCTTGCTGGCGGAGATCTTCTCCATGATGGAGGAGGCGGCGAAGGAGGTGGGGGTGGAGGCCGCCGCCTCCCCGGTGGCCGAGGAGCACTGGGAGAGGGAGTCGGTGGGCATGGAGTGGGCGCCCGAGGCGGCGGCGGCGGCCGAGATGAGGCTGGCGGCCGAGGGGGGCAGCTGGAGGGGCAGGCGGGGCAGGAGCGGGAAGAAGGGGTTGGAGCCGGACATGGCGGAGTTGGACAGCGCCAGGGCCACGGGCATGTTGCTGGGCAGCGCCTGGGAGAGCAGGCCGGACATGCGCCCGCCGGCCGTGAGCGAGGAGGTGGGCTTGATGGTGTGGCCGGAGGAGACGGCGGTGGTGGGCGTGGGCAGGAGGTGCGGCCCGGAGGAGGACTGCTGGGTGGTGGGCGAGGCGCTCAGGCTGCTGTTCTTGCTGCTGATGGCGGAGAAGTCCATCAGGTCGTCGTTGCTGGACTCCTCCAGCTCCTCCTTGGGCATGAGGAAGGAGGAGGCCAGGCCCAGCACGCCGGACGAGCGGATGTGGCGGCGCTCGTGCTTGCGCTTGTGCGAGGTCATCTGGCTGGTGGAGGTGAAGGTGAAGCCGCAGCCCGGGCGGATGCAGTGGAAGTGGTTGGTGGCCTTGCTGTAGACGCAGCCCTCGTACTTGCACTCCTCGTACTTGTAGAACTTCTTGAAGCCGTCCTTGGCGTAGGCGTCGTCTTTGATGTGATAGCTCTTGTGCTTCTCGATGTCGCACTTGTTCTTGAAGGTGAAGGTGCACCCGGGGCGCCTGGAGGCAAGAGCGGGGGAGGGGGGGAAGAGTGAGAAATTTGGGGAATTCTTTCCCAAAGAGGCCTCTCAAATGGGACAATTCCCATTGTCATGCTACACAAACAAAGACACGAAACTGCATCGCCTAGCTGCACAGCTCCTGCTTTGATGATCGAAGGATGGGTTTGAGCCAGTACGCACACTGTACCCCATTCAGGCCTGGCCATCTCCCTACCTCCACTAAGGCACTGGCTTAATGAATCCTTTGCTGCAAAGCCCTTCTCCATTGCAGCTACTTTATATCTGAAGAAACTACAAAGCCCCTTCTTTTGTTAGGAAAACCATAATTGGGTTCTTTCAACATCCTAACTTGTTTCAACTCTCCCTTTGACTCATCCTCAGCACGTTCGCATTGCGCTCTCTCACCCGCCACCAGCGAAGGTAATTTTAAATGTTTAAAGGAAATCATTAATTGTCTAAACGCTCCGGCACGCGAAGTCTGATTTTAACACTCGGTCGGGAGTGTTCACAATACATTGTCACACCGCCGCCATGCTCTTATACATATTTCAAAAAAAAATAACCGCCTTCCTCTCCGCAGGCTATGACACAGGAACCTCACGGCAAACCGAACGTTACGAGGACCGAACTAATAAAAAAGCGTCAAAGAAAGGTGTCTTCACATCGGGGGGGAGAATACCGACTCGGGATGGAGACGTAATGAGATTCAGCCACTTTAAAAAAAAAAAAGCCACTTTTTTAAAAAACGGCAGACACCGTTCGGCGAGAAGGCCCGTGTGCGTAGCTTGAGTTTAAAAGTGTGTTTGGATTCGGGGGGTGGAGTTGGGGGGGGGGTATGGGGGGCTCATCTTCGGGCCTACGCGCCCCTTGCCGTACCCCCGCCGTGGGGCCGGCCAGAGAGCGTCCCGGGACCTCCGCCCTCACCCCCTCACCTGCAGTGGAAGTGGGTGGTCTTCTGGCCGTAGAACTGGCACTCCACGGTGCCGCAGTCCTCCGTGGCCCGGAACCTCTGGAAGCCGTCGTTGATCAGCTGCGCGTTCTTCTTGTGGAAGTTCTCGTGCGTCATGACGTCGGACGTGCTGGTGTACACCTTGTTGCACCCCACCTGACAGAGGGGACACAGTTCAACACAGTTTAGCGCCTGCTAACGGCACTGAGCCAGCAGTGGCCTGCGCTACCGGCGTTAGACAGTAGACACTCTTCTCCAGAGCGAATTACACAAGCATTTTACATACAATTTATGCACAGAATATGTAATATGTACCGGTATATACATATATGCAGGATATATACTGAAGCATATTCTGGTTGTCATGCTCAAGGGTATGACAGCAGTATCCTGACCTGAGAATGAAACCTTCAAACATCAGGTTACAAACCCAGTTCCTTCATTATTCTACACTTTTTTTTTTTGCTGCACTTGTTTTTAAAACTCGTCGGGTTGAAACGAGAGGGCCCTTGTCTGAAAGGAGCTATCTGTCAGAAAACTGAGCCGGGCGGTACAATGGCTGCTGCGGCGACGATCGACTGCGAGCGACGGCGAGGCTGCAAACGCGATACGACGGAAGGGAAGTAAAAATAGCGCAGCTCTTGAAACGCGCGCGCCGTGTGGGCAGCGCAGGTTCCGGTGACCTAAATGTGGCGTGGCGTCCTATTCTCTCATGTTCACCTAGCCGTTAAGCAGGCCTCCCGCCCGCCCTCCCTCCCTCGACGTAGTAAAAAAAAAACTGAGGCGCACACACCGCACCGCACATGCCCACACGTCTTACAAAAGCCAAAAATCATTCGGGCGATAACTGATCGCGAGCAGGCTCGAAGACACGGGCTCTTTTCAGCGTTTTCAACGACGAAACGGTGGCAACACGAAGTCTGTCCCGCCTTTCCACAGCATTCTGCGATCGACCAATCAACCGGCAGGATTTTATTAGGGGGACTATAGTTTCTGCCCCTGCTGTGACTTGTGTAATAAATGTACAGAGGGTGAGGGGGGGGTGAGGAGTTGGGGGGCGGTGGGAGGGGGGGTGGGGGAGTGGAGGGGGCGGTGGGCATGCGGCCTGTCACTGTTCCCCCGGGTCTGAAACATTCTGCAGCACAGCGGCGCTCAGAGCAGCGCCCGGGGGGGTCAGAGGGAAAAAAACAGCCCGTGTTTGAGTTAAAACCGCCGCCCGTACATCACCGCTGGCACCTCTCGCCCGCGCGAGGCGGGCAACTCGGCCATATTGAGTCAAACAATGGAAAAAATGCCACTCTGTTTCTCTTCCCCCCGTAAATCTGCGCCAGCGGGTGCCAGCGTCTGCGGGATCTCAGGGCTGTTGAAACAGACGCACAGAAACGTCCAATAACAATTACACCGTTGGGGGGGGTTTAAGGAGGAATATATATTTCGAGCCGTCCGGCCCGGGCCCGGCCCCCGCCCCCCACCCCCGCTCCAGCGCACGGTGCCATGACACCTTGAAAATAAGCAGATGTGAAAAAATTAAACAAATCTGGTGGGGAATAATCTTCAACTCGCCGCTTGGTACTAAAAGATGAAAAATGTTAAGTTTATATAAACAGCTAACTGAATTTTTATCCATGCCAATTAAGGAGAAAGGGAGCGCGGGGGAACACGGGACTGCTTAATGTTCGCTCCTTTTAATTTTTCTTTTATTTACTTTATGACACCTTTTGTCAAACGAATGAAAACTGCTCTTAAATGGCAATTTGGGCTTAATGGAAAAAGTGGAAGAAATGTAATTCCCTTTTATAGACGCAGTTAGAGCGCAAACGCGCCTCAATCCTTCCGCCGGGCTGCCGGCGTAGATCACGATTTGCCTCTGTCAGCTCCGCATGGCGTTCGCCGCTAACCGGCGGGGGGAGAGAGAGAGAGAGAGAGAGAGAGAGGCGATCGCTCTCTTCCTCCACGGCTTGCGCCGTTTCGCTCCAAACCCAACAGCCATTCCGCAGGCCGCCATCTTGCCCGCCGGCAAAATGGAACGCAGGAACCCAAACTTGGGGCCCTCACTTTTTTTTTTTTACGTCTTTGACAAACGCACGCAAGCGTTCGAAAAAACAGGAGTGCGTATGTATGTAACATGCATTTCAGAGGGCATCCAGCCTGTTACCAGAAGGCAATGGACACCCATGGCCCTCCTGGTGAGAAACACAAAGACTGATTTTCTATGCTGGCCACTGCTTCAGGATGGTAATGCCATAGAGACAGATAGACAGATGTAAAATAAGGCTGGGTCACCCTTTCAGAGTAGAACAGGGGGTCTGTGCTGTCCTACTGCAGGGCAGGTTATGCAGTAGCCCTGGTGCAGTATTAAGTACATACAGTATGTAACTGACTCCACAGCCTGTCCAGGCTGAGAGAAACAGCACATCACCTGCAGACTGACTGGGCACTGGACACAGTCGCCATGGCGCCGTTTCAGTAGACCAACCTAGGCATGACTACGCTGAAGTTTACCAGAAGGCTTGGGTCTGTGACAGGGCAACTAAGGGTCATAGAACAGGAGTCGCCTAGCGTTTAAGTGTGTGTTTGTGTGTGCGTATGTATGTCTGTATGTGTGCGTGTGTGTGCGTGCGTGTATGTGAGTGCGTATGTGTGCGTGTATGTGAGTGCGTATGTGAGTGCGTTTTACCTGCATGCAGTGGCAGTGTGTGCGTATATTTGTGCATACATTTGTGCGTATGTTTGTGCGTATGTGAGTGCGTATGTTTGTGCGTATGTGAGTGCGTATGTTTGTGTGTATGTGAGTGCGTATGTTTGTGTGTATGTGAGTGCATTTTACCTGCATGCAGTGGTAGTGGGTGCATATGTGAGTGCGTATGTTTGTGCGTATGTGAGTGTGTTTTACCTGCATGCAGTGGTAGTGGGTGCGTATGTGAGTGCGTATGTTTGTGCGTATGTTTGTGCGTATGTGAGTGTGTATGTCAGTGCGTATGTGAGTGCGTTTTACCTGCATGCAGTGGTAGTGGGTGTGTATGTTTGTGCGTATGTGAGTGCGTTTACCTGCATGCAGTGGTAGTGGGTGCGTATGTGAGTGCGTATGTGAGTGTGTTTTACCTGCATGCAGTGGTAGTGGGTGCGTATGTGAGTGCGTATGTGAGTGCTTTTACCTGCATGCAGTGGTAGTGCGTGCGTATGTGAGTGCGTATGTGAGTGCGTATGTGAGTGCTTTTACCTGCATGCAGTGGTAGTGGGTGCGTATGTCTGTGCGTATGTGAGTGCGTATGTGAGTGCTTTTACCTGCATGCAGTGGTAGTGCGTGCGTATGTGAGTGCGTATGTGAGTGCGTATGTGAGTGCTTTTACCTGCATGCAGTGGTAGTGGTGCTGTGTCGTATGTGAGTGCGTATGTGAGTGCGTATGTATGTGAGTGCTTTTACCTGCATGCAGTGGTAGTGCGTGCGTATGTGTGGAGTGTCGTATGGAGTGCGTATGTGAGTGCGTTTACTGCATGCAGTGGAGTGCGTGGGTAGTGGAGTGCGTATGTTTGTGCGTATGTTTGTGCGTATGTGAGTGCGTTTTACCTGCATGCAGTGGTAGCGGTTGTGTATGTGAGTGCGTATGTGAGTGCGTATGTGAGTGCGTTTTACCTGCATGCAGTGGTAGTGCGTGCGTATGTGAGTGCGTATGTGAGTGCGTATGTGAGTGCGTTACCTGATGCTGTGGTAGTCTGCATGCAGTATGTTGTGCGTATGTGAGTGCGTATGTGAGTGCGTTTTACCTGCATGCAGTGGTAGTGCGTGCGTATGTGAGTGCGTATGTGAGTGCGTATGTGAGTGCGTATGTGAGTGCGTATGTGAGTGCGTATGTGAGTGGTATGTGAGTGTGTTTTACCTGCATGCAGTGGTAGTGGGTGCGTATGTGAGTGCGTATGTGAGTGCTATGATGCGTGGTAGTGCGTGTACTGTGCAGTGGTAGTGCGTGCGTATGTGAGTGCGTATGTGAGTGCGTTTACCTGCATGCAGAGGTAGTGAGTGCGTATGTGAGTGCGTATGTGAGTGCGTTTACCTGCATGCAGTGGTAGTGCGTGCGTATGTGAGTGCGTATGTGAGTGCTTTTACCTGCATGCAGTGGTAGTGGGTGTGTATGTGAGTGCGTATGTGAGTGCGTTTACCTGCATGCAGTGGTAGTGCGTGCTCTTCCCGTTCAGGTGGCAGCCGTGGTAGTACACACTGCAGTCGTCCAGGGGGCTGAAGCGCATGAAGCCGTGTTGCAGGGAGTTGTCGCGCTTCTTGTGCATGTTGTAGTGGCGGATCACGTCCTGCTTACTGGTGAACCTCTGCCAGGGACACAGCACACAGGCAACAGGTTGGCCGGCTTTGTCCCTCTATTTTTTCGGGGGGGGGGGGGGGTGAGGGGGGTGAGGGGGGGGGGGGATTGGGGAGCAGCAACAGGTCGTTTTATCGCTCTGGCAACAGCTGTGGAGCGCAGGAGCCAATTGGCAGAGCTCAGAGCTGTCTGTCCGCCAATGAAGCGGTCCCCCCGGTCTTCACACACTTACCTCCTCATCCACTTCCTCTGCGACTCTCAAATCAGCCCACCCAACCCCCTTTCTCCCCGGGGTTTTTTTGCCCCAGGTACAGTAAGTCTACCGCCTTAAATATTTTTCTGGGAGCCCTTTGCCTTTATCGTTTCAAGTTTTCCCCCGTTTTTAATTAAGACAGATCACTTGACATGCAAGATCACGGTTCTGGCGTTCCTGGCTTCAGAAAAACCATGTTCCGTGCAGATGGTTTTGAAACGTGCAAAGGGAAAAGGAACAACAAACAAACAAACAAACAAACAAACAAACCGAAATGTTTCCCTTTTTTAATTCCCCCGTTCGCGATATGATTCCAGTTTTAATTAAAGCATTAAAGCATGGTGTTCTTGCTGGGTTAGAATGCAATAATGAGAGAATGTGCTATGATACCCCCGTCAAAATTAAAACCCTCCTACACCACAGTAGAGCCAGAAAAAACGCAGAACTTTCTCCAGAGAGATCGGAGCAACCAAATCTGCTGTAATTGGGCTTAAGCTGATGTTACAGAAACTGAAACCATAGAAGCAGAAATCAATGAGTCTGTCCAATTTTAATCCATCTTTTTAAACATGCATGTAAATTGGGTAGTGGAGGAAAAAAAAATAAACAGCAAAAAAAAAGTTGAAAGAATAATCAGTTCTCTAAAACACTTACACTAATTGCTCGTCTGTTGAGCATATTTTACACCGGGGAGAAAATAACAACAACTAATGCCATGCTTTTCATTTATTAAATGTTGTCAGATCTCCTACTGCTTTGAAGCCCTTATTGATTTAACACACAAAGCAGGAGAGTACAGGAACCAACCTGCTACTAACTACTAGCTGTCACGTGTACATTGTTGTTGCTACATCGCTGAAATGTATTTAAGTTCTGACAAGCTGGCTAAACAAAGAACAGCATGAAGGCTGGTATGGTTGAACTCAAAACGCCTAAAAAGTGAACAAAACGACAACTGGAAGGCCCGAAAAGGGGGAAAATTTTCTTAAATAAATGACTGGTGTTAAGCCGAAAACGTCACGAGGGTTTGTGAACGCCTGCTGCATTTATTTTAGGATTCCCTTCACAGTGGCCAGAGAACGCACAGCCATGAAAGGAGTGAGCCGCGGGAGGCCGGCAGTGGGGTAATATTGCAGGACCGCGTCACGTAGCGTTTTCGTGAGTTATCGCCCCACAAATGATCGGGATTGGAGATTCAAAGTGAAGCGAGGATGTTTCCTCTGAAACGTGAGCCCAGACTCCGGTCCAGATTTAATTTTACACTGACGGGCAAGCAGATGTCTTCCAGTTTAACATCCCCGGGAATAACAGATAATAGGAAAGGAAACAAGTGAAAGCTTCTCAAGAAAATAATTCAGAGTGCTCTTGAATGCTTCACAATACGTTGTCGGTGACTTTTACTAGCCTGGTCCTTGACGTACTCGTTTGAGGAATTAATTACGCATTTCCAAAGAAACGTCTTGCAAAAGAGCACCAATCGTTTCCCATAAACTGGAAAAAGTTCGTTTTATACCAATTACATATAGAAGAATCACCGGAATTAATGGTCATTATTTCCATTCAGTGGTGTGGATGAAGGCCTCCTCAGATGGCCAGATCAATTTCTGCAAAACGATATTGTGAATAATGCGGTAGCAGAACTGCGGTAGCAGAATTGCGGCGTCTCACTTTTTAACAGCTTATTATTACAGCATCAATTGAAAAATATTCACGGTATTGCACGCAGCAGAGGGTGATGTTAATGCGATGCTTTCATTCAGGAAAACAAAACAGCGGATTTATTTATTTATTTATTTATTCAGTTGATAAATAAATAAAGCTCTAATTTTGTTGTGATTTTTGACATCTCTGTGTAAAATCTGCCGGTATGACTGTCCTTTTACATCGCACATGTAGGCGAACAAACACGGGTCGTGTTTTGATCTGCTTAAGACCTATTTTATTTGTGCCATACACGACAACTCCTGGGACTCCAGGACAAGATTAATAATGTGAAAAGGGATTAGAACCAGCCCCAGAGCTGGAGCAGATGTCTTCAGTAAAAAAAAAAAAAAAAAACACGCACAGAATAGGAACCATATTTCAAGCGTATTTACATTTAACCCGGAATAAAAGGCCAATTGTCAGAGTCCAACTGTGCTCTCAGGCAAAAAAAAAGAAGCCTTTTCTTTCATTTGGATGATTGCCAGTAGGCATAACCTGTTCAGCTGACAGATATCAGCAAGGCCTTCTCTGTGGCGTACAGGGTCTAGCCTGGGTGTGTCCCCGAAACGGGAAGGGGGGGGGGGGTGGTGCATTTAAATCACCTTGCAGTGCAGGTTTTCCATCACCTCTCAGAGACGCTGGCCAAAAAAAAAACGGGTCCAGCGTTAGCGCTACGTGCTAACGCTCGCGCTCTCTAATGGCGGTGTCCTTACATCATCCAGGTATTGGGCAAACACCTGGCACCATGTTTTTTTTTTCTTTTTTTTGTCGCTTATGGAAATTTTGCGGCGAGGGACGTGCATTTGGATCCACTGAACCGTGCTTGTTTGACTGCCGCATTAACTTGGCCGACAAATAATCTAATTTATCAGGGTTATGCGAGGCTTTGGGCCTGGGGAGGAGAGCTGGAGCTGGAGCTGGCTGGCTGAGGGAAACAGGGACACGGGGGAGAAGGACCAGACGGGGTTTTGCGGCTCTGCTCCTCTGGCAGGTGCAGAACTACAGGTAACTTACCTGATAGTTACACTCAGGGTCCATGCAGTGCTAATGCTGTCTGTACTGGTAAGCTCACTTACCTGATAGTTACACTCAGGGTCCATGCAGTGCTAATGCTGTCTGTACTGGTAAGCTAACTTACCTGATAGTTACACTCAGGGTCTATGCAGTGATAAAGCTCTCCATACTAGTAAGGTCACTTACCTGATAGTTACACTCAGGGTCCATGCAGTGATAATGCTCTCTGTACTGGTACGCTAACGTACCCGATAGCTAACGTACCTGATAGTTACACTCAGGGTCCATGCAGTGATAATGCTCTCTGTACTGGTACGCTAACGTACCCGATAGCTAACGTACCTGATAGTTACACTCAGGGTCCATGCAGTGATAATGCTCTCTGTACTGGTACGCTAACGTACCCGATAGCTAACGTACCTGATAGTTACACTCAGGGTCCATGCAGTGGTAATGCTCTCTGTATTGGTAGGCGCAATGCACGTGTCCACAGTGCTGGCTCCCCGAAAACCTGAAACCGAAAGCAGAGGTTAAAGCTCAGTTCGCGGCCGAGGTCCCCTTCGGCTACCGCCACGCCGTCCCGTGAAAACCTCCGCCAATCGCCCTCGGCTAGAGGTCAGAGGTCACAAGGGGCCTTGGGAAGCATTCAGCCTGATCAGCTAAATTTCGGGCTGAGTTAAGACAGCTGCAGTCAAGGATTCAGGCATGGGAATTCCCCCCTGCCAAAGAGTCAAAGTCAACAAGATAATTATTCAACAAAAGAATTCATTGATTTAAACTATTCTATTGACTCTTCTCTGAATACATTGTCAGTGGCGAGTTAAAGCAAGAATTCAGAAGAAGGCCCTTTAACTTTAGCTTTGTTTTTCTCTTTACAGTCACTTTCTAAAGCTGAGACAATATACTATCAAGTGGCTCTTCGTACGTCTGTAAATAAGCCTGCTTGGTGTATGGCACTCGTGCCTGACGCACATGAAATGAACTGCTTTCACTGAAATTACCAGTGTGCCAGTAGGTCAAATGACTGAATTGTAAGCACTATGACTCAGACTGCATTTCATCCCGTCCATACCTGTAATCCCAGACACAGAGGTTATGCAACACACCCACCACACACAGGCCACATCTCCAGTCTCCAGTCACATCCATTTCGATGAAATTAGTTCAATTTATTTCAAAAGCAGTTGGCAGACTCTTATTAAAACTGTGACCCCCAAATGAAATTCATTACATTTGCCCACGGCTTTCAAACCCGCACCTAAAATCGGTGTTTGGTTCTCCGGGTTAACAGTGCCACTTTAATCAGAGAGAGAGAGAGAGGGAGGGGTTAGGGGGGTAACGGAGAAGGGTTCGAGCCTGTCTCGTCGCCCCGAGTTCTCCCCCCCCCCCCTCCGTTTCCACGGCCGACGGTGCCAGGCTCCTGTCGATTGGCGACAGTGGCAAGCGCCGCATTTCCTGAGTGTTTACAGGCTGATTATAACCCTGACGATGATGACTGTTAAAAACCTCCAATTACATCCAAAAACACACAAATAAACATTTGCACTGCTGCTGCCAAGAGCGCCATCTGCTAAAGTACTGAAGGGAGGCGGCGGGGGGGTGGGGTGGGGTTGGGGATGGGGGGGTTTGAAAAAAGCTAAGTAATAGATTTTTTCTCCCCCCGCAGCATGGATTATCCCAGGGCTGCTTCTACAGATCACTTTGCCGAGTTCATTAAGCTAATTGAACGGCAAATCCACTACCTTTTAAAAGTTGGTGGTCATGTCGCTGGTGCGTTTGCGGGTGGGAGGGGATGGGGGGGGGTGTGGTTTACACATGGGGTTTGTGGGGGATTTGGGGATTTGTGCCACAGCAGCTCCACCAATAAACCCCCCTCCAACCCCCACCCGACCCCCCACCTCCCAGCATCCTTTGCCCCTCCACGTCTGGCCTCTTTAGGCCCCCCATCCCCCCCCCCGCCCCTCGGGGAGCGCGTCCCACCCTTGCCGCCCCACGTCCAGCTGCCCCCCTGCTCCTCTGGACAGTCCCCCCCCCCCCCACCCCACCCCTGGCCGCGTCGGGGGGCTAATGGGCTCGCCGCTACTCCGTGGCAGATTAAATATTAATACGGCGGCGGTGCGGAGATTGCCGCGCGTCTCGCGTTACAATGGAGACGCGCTGATCAAAGTGGCAGGCAATGGCGGGCGCATGAAAGCGTTTAAGAGGGGAAGCCGGCGACTAAACAGTACCAGGGAAGCTCTTTAAACATCAAGCCGCCGCGCAGAGAGAAGATGAAGAACTTTATTCCGTTTTCGCGGAGGGACGGGGGGGGGGCGGTGAAGGCGGGGGGGGGGAATGTGGGTGTAGACAAGTTTACAAAGATGGTTTTTAGCACCAGAGTGCACTCATTAGCGTCGAAACTAGCGATGAACCTCCCCTAACCACCCCCCCCACACCCCCACCACCCCCTCCCTCTCTCCTCCTCCCTCCTCCTCCCTCCTCCCCAGACCCCCAGATGCACCGGGCCACATTTGCCCTTTTTATGAGTTCTCTCTCTCTCTCTCTCTTTTTTTTTCACCCCCCCCCACTCCTCTCCCCTTTCTCTCTCTTTTTTTTTTCACAACACGGAAATTGAAACTGTATCTGGGCTTATCTTCTGCCTTCTCGCGCATCAACTGCCGAGATGTTTAGACAAATTTTATGCATTATGCAGCGCAAATATCAAAACAGTTCTTGGCACTGCCACCAGAAGCCTCATTAAAAATTCCTTAATTAAATCTTCTTGCAAAATGTAATCAGTCCAAGGAGGGTTTTTTTGTGTGTGTGCACGAGGAAACGTGCACGTCTGTTAGTGCCAGAGCTCTGATTTGTGGCCTTCATGTTGTGGCTTGGAAAAGTAATCATTAACAGCACAGCCACTTTGGCTTTTGAAATTGTGTGTTGTTTTTTTTTTCCCTTTCTTCTTTTTAAAATGAATAAATAAACAAATAAACAAACCATAATCACCTTCTGATGCCGTGCGAAATGAATAGCGAGTGTGATATTGAAGCCCATTGAGTGACGCTGAGGCACACGGTGCCTGAAGTAGGACCCCAGACAATGCTTTGAATGTTTTTTTCGTGAGAGGCTCTCGGTGTGAGATCCTCTGGCATCTAGTCCTGCGCGCGTCAGCGTTGACTGCGAAGAACAGAAACGGAGTCCAGGACCGCGGTTCTTTAACTCTCGATTTGAGAAATGGCGCATTTCCCCCCCGTCCTGGGCCTGCGTGGGCCGACCTGGTGGCGCCGCGCGGCGAAAAACTCCGCAGATCTTCGCGCATCGCACCTTCGTCTTCGGAGCGACCGCCGAACCGGTGCAGGTATTGCTCAGCGTTGCAAAATAGGCACACGAGTGGGCAGCGATTGACTGTGATTGGTCGACGCGCATTTTCACAATTACTCCCCAGCCTCGCCTCTTCTCTTTCCGATTTCCATCTTCGGGGGCCTACAAGCTCAGTCGCTAACTAGTAATTTATAGGCCACGTGCAAAAAAAAAAAAAACTTCTATCCAAATCCTGGATCTCAACTTTTGCCACTGCCTAACATATTGCTTCAATTAAAAAGAGGTTATTTAAAAAAAAAAAAAAAAACTTTTTTTCCCGAAACCCCTTTCGCGCGATCCAGACAATTTGCATACCTGGCGATATATTTCTGGTACAGGTTGACGTCCTCGGTGACGGGTTTCTCGGGCGGGAGTCCGTTCCTAATGCAGCGCACAAAAGAGAGAGGATTAATGGGAGCGATCCCCGTCGTTAATAAAAACAAAACTGACACCATATTTACTTACAAGCAATTTCAAACTTCGGGCTATCAATATGCATTTCTGAGGTGTAACAGCGTTTTCATGCGGAAATGAATCAGGGGGGGAAACGCCGGCGCACGTTGATGCATGGCCTCCCAACAATAAAGAGAAAAATGCGGCATAAATCATTCATGCGCTTTTTTTTTCTTCAGGAGAGTGCACATATGCAAAATTAGGTAAGTAATGTGGACGGTCAAAAGCCTGGAGAAATGCCGCCATTTATTTATTTATTACTGTTTTTTTTTTTTTTTTTTTTTAAGTGAACGCCGTTTCCCCAGAGGGACCGCCCCCCCCCCCTACACCCGTCGCCCCCCCCTCCCGCCGGTACAAAGAGGAGTGGTCACCCTGTCGCTGAGGAGAGGCCTGAGGCGCATTAGGCTCGCCCGGGACGCCACGCCCGTTTTGGAACGGAGGAGGGCGGCCCTCGTACCCGGAGCACACGGCGCTCCGCAGCACGACAGCGAGACCCCGCCGCGGAGAGGCGGAGGGCGCCCCCTGGAGCTCAACGCGAGCTGAGCGGAGCAAGGGAGGGAGGGAGGGAGGGAGAGAGGCGGAACGGCAGGTTAACCCGGCTCTCAAACGAGGCTGTTGTTGCTATGGCAACGCGCCCCGCCCGCTCTCCCCCCAGGGGCCGCCCTGGTACATCGGCGCCCCCCCCCCCCCGAGCGCGGCGTGCCCAGTGGTCCGCAAACGGCTCGCGAGCGGCGCGGGGGCGGGGCCGAGGCCGACGCGACACGGCGGGCCTTAGCGAGCGACAAGGTCAATTACCCCGCGCGTAAAACTCCACCGCCGCCGCCGCCGCCGCCACCACCGCCAAGCGACCCGGCGCGAGAGGCGCTCCTCCCCAAACTCCCCTCACCCCCCGTTAAAGTGCATCCAGGAGGCAGTTTCAGCCCCTGCGGCTCTCCAGGAGTCCAGTCACGGCTCAGAAGCAATTAAAGACGGACGGAATTGTTACACCTCAGCTAAAAAAGGAGGAAGTCAGTCACTGCGCTCCGCCCCGCCGCCGCCGCCGCCGCCGCCGTGTTCTAAATCAGCCCTTCTTTCGCGGGGCACGGCGGGTAAACATCGCATCACGGCGGCTTCGCCCCGCTTATCATGGCAGAGCATCTATTGGCTCCGGACACTATTTCACACCGCGTTCACTTCGCCGGTCGCCAGGTAACGATTACTTAGACAGCGACTCTCGGGGACGCGACTGGAGCGTTTATACGTACTGTGGATAACTGCGCGAGCCGGGGGCGGGGGGGCGGGGGGCGGGGGCGGGGGTATTATTTTGCGCTTGAATAAGAGTTAAATGGACGTAAGGACATTAAAGGATCCGGTCAGCAGTGGAAAACAGTACAGAGTGAACTGTGAGGATGTGGCCGACCCATGTGCAATTCGAGGCCATTTTAGGTGTATGAATCAACATAATATGTACTGTTTATAATAAATATTAATAAACAAAATAAAGGCAAGTGCAAATTATATATTTAGTATTTCATTTTTGAATGCCAATAAAATTCGATATACCAGCCCTTTTGTTTTTTGATTGGTCAATGGAAAGTATCGAGTCACTTGTCAAACGCTATCCAAGGGTAGATTCCAACTCTCCTGCCAAGTCTCTTTTCATTCAAATACAAATATTAGAAGCCTACAGAAGCTTCCGGTAAATTGGCTCGGAGGCTGAAATGCCGATTTGAATTTCCGAGAAACCAGGGAAAAGAGGAGCGATAGTTTCTATTTGCAATTAAAAGAGGCAACTCTCTGGGCAAGTAAAAAAAAAATTTGGAATACCAGACTGCAATCTCTGCCAAGTATGCTGTTGAGATATATTAAGCATTTTTCCTCAAAACCAGATGAACAAGAAGCCACATGCAGATTTGGCTTTGAATACCCAAATATACATACAGTATATTATACCCTAAAAACTACACATACGGTAGAGGCTGAGTTGAAAAATGACGGCTATTTCAGCCGTTAAGCCATTCAGCATCTTTACACGGAAGACGCCACCGCGTCACACTGGGCCTTACTTCACAGAGGACACGGTTCCCGTGGTGATGGAGTCGGTCTTGGAGAAGCTGGACTTCATGTAGTCGGAGGCGCTGAAGCCCAGGGGCCCCGCCTGGTCCCCTGGGATGCCGGGCGGTCCGGCGGCGGCGGCAGCGGCGGCGGCGGAGGCGGAGGCGGAGGCGGAGCCGGCGGAGGTGGCGAGGGCCGCGGGCGCTCCCGAATTCCCCGGCGGGGGGGCGGACAGGATGTTGGGCACCAGGCCCGGCTCCGCCTTCCCCGGCATCAGCTTCTGGATGTTCCGCACGTCGTACTTGGACGGGCGGCCCACCTTGCCGGTCTTGAAGGCGATGGCGCCCCCCATGTCCGGGCTGCCCTCTCCCGGCTTGAACAGGTGCAGGAACTTGACGTTCTCCAGGTCGTACTTGGACGGCCGCTTGTAGGCCCCGCCGTTCTGCTGCCGCAGGCTCTCCCCCATCTTCAGCTTCTGGATGAAGAAGTCGTACTTGGAGGTGCGGGAGGCCAGGCTCTGCATCTGCGAGGGGCCGGCGCCGGCAGCGGCGGCGGCGGCGGCGGAGTTGGGGGGCGGCGGCCCGCTCAGGGGGCCCCCCCCTTGCTTGTGGTCCCCGGGGCCCGGGTACATCTGGGCCTCGTTGCCGGGGAGGCAGCCGGCCGCCTGCATCAGGGCGCCCTGCTTCTCGGCGGCCATCTTGGGGGCGAGGTCGTCGGGCTTGGCGGCGAGCGCGGGCCAGGGCAGAGTCTCGCCCGCCTTCAGCTTGCGGATGTACTCCTCGTACTTGGAGAAGCGGGCGCGCCGGCTGGCCTCCTCGCTGCTCAGCGACGAGCCGTCTGAGGTAGCAGCTTTCAGCTTCTCGAAGCTGATCTTCTTGGCCAGCTCGTCCCGCACCTGCTGGTCGTCGTACCCGAACATGCCCAGGAACTCGTTCATGGTGCTGGCGGCGTAGTCCCGCAGCACTGAGGCCTCACCTGAGACAGACAGACAGACAGACAGACGGACGGACGGACGGACGGATGGACACAGACACGGGAGAGGGGACACACGTCAGTGAGAACAGAGCCGAGAAAGACACAGGAACTCTACTTTCTCTCTCCTCTCAGAAATGAAAGCACCCACATTGTGGCAAGATTTCTACACATGATAAAACACACATTTTTCCAACTTCCCCCCCCTCCCTTTTTTTTGCCTGAATCCTTTCCAGTGTCAAGAAAATTAACCTCCATTGTCATTTCAGAAGTAAATTGCCTGAAGATCTACAGATATGCAAAATGTTCAAAGGCCTCAATTCTATTGCTCCACTCATATTAAAAGGAAGGCAAAAAAGGTATTTAACACTGAAGGAAGAAAGGGAGTTCATCTATGTCATCAGAATCAATGTCACTAAAATGGTCTTGTAAATGCCTTCTCAGTACATTAAACACAAGTTTCATAGATACACTGCCTGATGTTACTCACAAAGTCAGCCATCTTGTTGATATTGAGCCACGTCTTTATTTAGTAGTTAGGCAGTCAATTAAGAATGTGTTTTTGGGGGATTTCCACACAATATGAAAAATCGGAAAAAAAAGTGACAATTATGATCCAATCAAAAACCCCAGCTGTTGCTTTACCGACAGCCCCCCCCCCCCCACACACACACACACACACACACACACTCGCCTTGGCTCTTTTTGGACACGGTTTCTGCCTCAGCGTTCGGAAATAAAACGGCCTTTCCAAAACGAGATTCTTAGCATATTTATTTGCGTCGTTCTGGCATTCGGCCGATGCCTATTTCTCTGGCCCTGGCGGTTTTATTTGTACCGGATCCAGCCGCTAAGCCGCTAATGTAGCAGCTTGCCCGTATTTTTTATGGCACGAATGGCACCGAAAAATAAACGAGCGGCTTCCAGTCCGGCTCGTCCAGTCCGCCTGCTTTCCCTCACTCGCTGCCCCCCCCCCCCCCGCGATGCAGCGCTCGGGACGTCCAGAAGAGCGCGGGAACCGGCGTCTTTCCCCCTACTTTCGCCGGGCTTTTTTTGAAACTGCGGCGGCCGAATTACAGAGAACAGCACGTCAAAAGCCAGACTTCGCTTTCTCCGTCACGCGCAATAATTAAGTCTACCGCATTTCATCTCGCTTACTGAGTCCGCTCTTTGTTTATTTGTGATGCTTTGAAACTTTCGAGCGTCTTGTTTCAAGAGTCCATTACATTCACACCCACCCCCCACCCCACCCTCCATCTCCTGCCCCCCGCCCCTCATGGGTTGTCAGGCCGGGAGTAAATGCATGGTTAATTGCATTAGGTAGACGTTAATTCAGACCCATTACATTTAGCAAGTTAGATAGCTGTGCGGTGGCTGTGATGATAGTGCTCACAGAAAGGGAGTTGGGTGTGGTTTTGTGAGCGGTGCAAGGGTTATAAAAAAAAAGGATTTATCAGTACGGAACGGGGGGGGGCAATGTTTAGGGGGGTCATGGGTATTTGAGGGGCTTTTCAGGGTTGTCATCCAAACAAACAACAACAGTGTAGAGCTGGCACTACAGTCCCTGCCAAAGTTTTTTTTGTGGGTGTCAGGTAAAATTGGGAGTACTTTTTGGCCTTCCTTGCTTACCCTCCACCCCCCGCCCCACCCCAAAGTCCCAGGGCCTCGGGTCCAGACCGTTTCTTCATTTATTTGATTGCTTTTTTCGCCGCGGGGCCACGCTCGGGACGGCCAGAGGTAACGCAAGCGGCAGCCGCGGTAATTAATACGAAAATATTTCAGCTTTGGTCTCAGATTTCTGTGTTATTGCTAAATCGGTCTCTAACCCCCAGCCCCCGCCCACCACCACCCCACCACCACCTCACCACCCTCCACCCCCCGCCCCTGTGCTTTTCACATCTCCTCCTCAGCATGTAAAATAATCCCCAAATTTCCATCCCAGCACCAGGGGTTACTCCGCTCCGCGGTGCATCAGTATGAAAGCGGATCTGGCAGATCGAAAGGGCATGAAAAATTTAAAAGAAATGTATCAGGTGCTTCGGGAGGAAATACCTGCTTGTTTGTCATGGGACGTTTTTATCAATCTACAGACGGTGGTGGTGGGGGGGGGGAACGTGTTTTTTAATTATATTTTTTATGACAGACTGGGGCGAAGGCTTAATATGGGCACTTACGGTCTCTGTCTGCCTTCCCCTCGCTCCACTTCCTTATTAAACAGTGGCTAACAGTCAAATTTCCTGTTTCTTTATGGCACCGCTTCTGGTATTAAATGACAATGAAAGATGGAAGTGGGGGGGGGAGCAGGCCTTTCCCCGTGCGAGTCTGGGGATCGGCGCAAGTTTCTTTCGGATGTCTTTCGCTCTGTTTGCTCTCTTTCCTCTGCTGTTGCCCTGCCTTGTAACTTGTCAAAATAATACAAAATAATAAACCCTGTTTGATGTGAAATATGTCAGACGGAACATTTTCCACAGTGCTGTACGTGCAGTTTGCATACGTGAGCACAACTAGCAGATCGGCTGGTGCGCTTTAATCCACCAAAGCTGGACGTTTGGTGACTTTTTTAGGCCGATTATAGTATTTCAGTTTAGGGTTAAGATTCCCCACGCTCACCGTGTCTTCCGAAATTGTTCCTGAGGAGAAGGAGCTCGGTTTAAGGCGATTGGTTGCAGGTCTCGGTGACGCTGCAGAATGTTTTTCGCGAGCGCCCCTGTGTGACAGGTGCAAGTGTCATCTCGGGTCCCCTAGCAGCTGAATGCGGGACCCCTCGACCACCCAGTGGCCCCCTGACCACGGACCCTTCAGGGACGGGACGGGGCGGGGCGGGACGGGGCGGGCTGCTTAACCCCCAGCCGCCGAAACCTGAACCCCGACACCTGAACCCAGAGAGCTGTTCTCTCCACCTTTCTGTTCTCTCTCCTCTCAGCTTCAGACAGTAAGTGAAGAACCCGCCGCTCATTTGATGAATGACAAAATATTTTGAGCCCCCTGTCCCCCTGCCCCCCTCACCCCTCCACCCCCCCCCCTCCCCAAAAACAGACAAAGAGTGGCAAGCCTCACATGATCTCGGGTTTCTGTGAGGGTCCTGGAGCGCTGGAAGTTTCCATGACCCTGTAAGGGCAAAGATAAGAGTCCTTCGGCCCTGGTTCTGCTTTTTCTTTTTTTTTTTTTTTCTTTTTTGCATGAATGCCTTACAGTCATTTCCAGGCTGGAGGTGATGCCAATCACACACACACACACACACACACACACAAGTTTTGCACATTATCACACGCATCACAGGGGAAATCCTGCCGCACTTGTGTACCTGCTCTTTCACAAACAACACGTTCGACTTCCCCTTCCACGATCATGAATTTTTAAATGATTAATGTTATGATAACAGTAGTTATGATTATAATTGTTATAATCCTGATATGATTATGACAGTTACGCTTATCATCACACTTATGGTGTTGATTATGGTAGCGTATTATGGTAATGATGATGATGATGATCACGATGATGATGCTTATTATTATTATTATTATTACTATTATTATAATTATTATTATGTGCTATGAAATAGTAACTACCAGTGGTTAAGCCATTGTGCCCAATCAATTTTTAAAGGAGTCAGTTCATTATGTAACAGTATCAATTCTGAGAGAGCGACTGGCTTTTAATGTGTAAGTATTACGATGAGGCCCAGCAGAAGATAACCTTTAAACCCCCGTAAACGTGTTTCCTTCCCCAGCCTTATCACGCCGCCCTCTTAACCACTGCATGTGAATGCAGATGGGAACGGGGGCTGGCCACGGGGAAGGGTGCCATTTTGCCAGCCCGCTGTCTCTCTCTCTCTCCCTCCCTCTCTCTCTCTCTCTCTCTCTCTCTCTCTCTCTCTCCCTCTCTCTCTCTCTCTCTCTCCCCTCCCTCTCTCTCTCTCCCTCTCACCCTCTCTCCCTCCCTCCCTCTCTCTCTCTCCCTCGCTCCCTCTCTCCCTCACACACACTCTCTCTCTCTCTCTCTCTCTCTCTCTCTGGTTGTCACTGGGGAGTATAAAGAGAAGTGGCCTTAATCTGGGCCACTTCAAGCCGGTGAATTCCGACGGGCGACACGGCCCCTGTCTGCGTTTGAGGCAATTAGGGCGCATTCCCCCCACCCCCCCCCGCAACGCGATAACAAATGGGCATTATGTCTCCCTTTCTGCTGACCAAACATGGACATTGATGGCAGCGTGAACACAGCTTACTGTGCTAGGAGAGAGAGAGAGAGAGATGGAGAGAGAGAGGGGGAGAGAGAGAGAGAGAGATGGAGAGAGGGAGGGGAGGAGGAGAGAGAGAGAGAGAGAGAGGAGACGGGGTGTGAGAGAGAGAGAGAGTGTCAGAGAGGGAGAGAAAGTGAGTGTGAGTGAGAGAGAGACAGAGAGCGAAAGATGGAGCGAAAGATAGAGACAGAGAGAGAGAAAGAGAGAGAGAGATCACGTGAGCCTGCTTTGTGAGACTTGAGTCCCACTTGAGAGAGAGCGGTGGCATTGGAAATGATAAGGAAACGTGTTGGGGAATATAGAGCATAGAGACCATAGAGTTAATAAACTGTTCAGAAAATGGTCGTGATATACACATTTAAAAGGCTAATTATTCCATCAAAATAAACCGAGCTTTATTCAGTTCCCCCGAGATGCAGATTCAAGAAAAGAAATTCCTCGGAGACGGTGTGGACTGAATTATGGACTTCCCTTGGACTTAAACGAAAACAAATCTACAGTAAATTAATAAGATAAATCAAAATAATAAAAATACAATATGATATTTAAATGTCACTACCATTTCCCTCACAGTACAAATAACCGCTTTTTTATTTTTTGCCCTTTCCCTGTCACATTTTTCGACTAATAAAATAAAAGCGAAATCAGAGACGACGCGTGCTTTTATAAGGTCGAAGAAACCGACGCCAGCGGGCACCCTTTAACGCGACGTCAGGGGTCAGACGCGCCCCTACTTTCGCGGTATTCGCGTCGTGTTCAGCCACGTCTGTCACGCGGCCGCTGAACGAACGGCGTTCAGCGCCTGAGTAACGGAGGGGAAAGCGTGCTCAGGCGCTCCGGCGCCCGCACGAGATCCGCGCCGCGCCTCTGTGTGAGGAGTTAAATGTTTTGAAGGTCGCAGTTTCTCTCATTGATCTTGCGATGTTTGTTAATTACATTGTCACTGATGTTGTGAGAGATAATTAAGCCACTATGTTTATATGCATAATTATGCGCGCTCCGCATCAGCTTTTGAAAGACAGCAGCGAGGAAGAAGGGGAGGGGGGGGGTGCGGGGGGGTGGGAGAAAAAAAAAATACTTTAATTGTGAGCTGCACTGAAACACGGCAATATAGATGCCCTAGTTACAATCAACAAAGAAAAAAAACTCCAAAGACGAGAGTTGTGACTAATGCTGCCTGCACTCCGCAGTCTTCAACACTGCTTTTGTCTTTGTTGCGAGATGTGAAGAGCCAGGAACCTAGAAGAAGCAAAGGTGCGCTCTGCGTTTCACCAACACAACACATATTTACAGACAGGCAGTTTATAGCCATGAAATAAACACAAAATGACTAATTAAAACCACAAAGCTGAAGCATTTGCCGGAAAATGCACAATTTTTCTCAGAAGCCTGCCCCCCCCCTCCCCTCCCCTCCCCACTTCCATGAGAGAGGCCACAGGTTCTTCTGTTCATCAAGATAAAAAAAAAAAAAAAAGAAACAGAAATGCTCCACAGCATACGTATGCGGCACAGATAATAATAAAAAAAGAAAAGAAAAAAAGAAAAAAGATGAAAGACCCAGAAAACATCTGCAGAGTGAGGTGAACAAGCAAAAAAAAACAACAAAAAAAAACACGACAGACACAAACAAATCCTGTTTTGGTTCAGCCACCAGATTCCAGCTGCACCTTGTCATGTTTTTTTTTTTTTCTAGTCTGTAAAGCTGCCCTATCTCCTCCTGTCATCCAGCCTGGTCCGTGCCGGGCTCTGGCGAAACCCCTCCAGGGGTGCGGCCCGCCGCTCGCAGATGAAGGCCCGGACGCGGTGACCAAACTTTTTCGGCTGAGAGCAGGGGGGGGCCTGGCGACGCTGCACTTTTCTTTTTTTTACACGCTAGTGCCACTACGCTGTCAAAACCGAGAAAGCTACAGGGCAAAAAGCAGACTTCCGCCGTGCCTTATCTCCTTCACGGTCCGTGGTGACAGAATGTGGGGCGAGGGCGGGGGCGGGGGCGTGTAAACAAATCCAAATAAATCCAAATAAATATGTCTTTTGTTGCGAGGTACCAAGTGGTTTTACGGCCCTGGCGTTAACGAAGGCTCGGTAAACGTAACGTAAATTGTAGGGCGAACTGTGCGCAGCACCACACGAGCACTACGGAGACCCAGGCGCGGGTTTATCCATACGATCTCCAACGGCCGAAATTACTAATGCATCAACGGAAGATGAATGAGGACGACAATCAACTGCATCCTCTCCTCAAACCCCACAATAAGCGGTCTGATAATGACTAAACGCCCAACGCGTGAGTATCCCGGGCGGATATTCCGTGGCGGAGAGACCCCGGCGGCCTGGAAACGGACCTCAGCCCGGCCCCCCCGCCGCTCTGTTTTCCGTATATCTGTTTCCCCCAGCTCTGCAGATTCAGGGAAAAATGAGATAATCCCCCCCCCACCCCCCGTAAAAAAGAGTCCGCACCTGGAGCCCCACCAAGACGGGCTACGCCGCTAGCCAGCTCGCTAGCCGGCGGCTAAGTTTAGTGTGCTTGGGGAAAATTAAAGACTCCGAATGCAATCCTGGCCCGTAATATGAAGCCCGTCCTGAGGTGCCAGTACCCCTGGCCTTCAGCTGGGGCTGCATATATGTGAACACTACGCCCCGTTCCAAATATTAATTTCTTATTTCGGTGAACGGCATAGTTCCTTGTTTTCCCAATTGGTTGCCGGTTGCATCTGCCTGTGGGGCAGCGATGTCACAGGCTATTCATACTGTAACTTTAGATTTCTCTCTCTCTCTCTCTCTCTCTCTCTCCCTCTCTCTCCGGCGAGAAGGTTCACATAAGCCCATGTGTGGATATGGCAAAGTCACAAAACAACAGAATATATCAACCACAGCCACCTCCCCTGGGACTTGAGCTTTTTTCCTTTTTTTTTTTTTTTTTGCTTTTTTCTTTCTTTTTTTTTTTAAAGTGGAGGTAAAATAGAAGGTCAATCAGGACCTGAGATAAAAATACGCTTTCAAATCTCCAAACCGTATATATATGAGGGGCAATGAGGAGCCGGTGACCTCTCCATCCCCCCCTCCCCCTAAGGGCCAGGGAGTGGAGAGTGACGGAGGAGCGGGAAATTACCTGGCGGAGTGAAGGGGGCCGGGCGGACGGGAGGCTCGCTGGGAGGGGTGTAGCTGTCCTCCTTGTGGGGGGCGTCCTCCGAGTCCCTGTCGTCGCGGTAACTGCTGGCCCGGGACCCGGACACGGTCCCGGGCTCGTCGGCGTTGTCCTCCTCCTCGCTGCAGCCCGTGGGCTGCACCATGTACACGCCCTCGGGCGGGGCCTCCTCCCGGGGGAGGGGCCTGTGCTCCCGCGGCTCGCCGCCGCCGCCGCCGCCCGGCGACAGCTCGTCCGCGTACTCGCCGTTCACCCACTTCTCGATGGCCTCGCGCCGCCTCTGGTCCTCCTCCGGGCTCGGCCCCAGGCCCAGCCCCTCGGGGAAGTCGGCCTCCGGCCGGTCGGCCTCCTCGTAGTGCGAGCTCCCCTTCTCGCTGTTGTCCGCCACGCTCTGGTCCCCCTCGGCATGCTGGGAACTGCCGTCGTACACCACCTGCCGGCTCAGCTTGGCACAGATAGCGTTCAGCTTTAGGCCACCTTTCCTTTTCGCGGCCATCTTGGATTTTCCTGAGGTCTTTTCAGTGCATAAAGTCCTTTCAGCTTTTGGAGGGTGGGGATGGCCATGTAGGAAGAAAAAAAAACAGACAACAGAAGGAAAATTAGACGTCAATGAACTCAAACCAAAGACAACGACATACATAGAGCATCTGTGATAAACCTGCACCCACATTCAGAGAGATTTAACCCTACGCATTCGTCAACAGCAGTTGACTGATTTTTAAATTTAGCTTGGCCATAAATGGCCTTATTGTCACTGAGTTTGGACAAAAGCTAACCTTCTCAATCCACATCACCAAGTTCCAAACCACAGCCGACACGTTCACACGCAAGGACCGGAAAAAAAAATGATATCGTTCGAAAAAAAAAAAAAAAAAAAAGAAGAGATATTTTATTTTGCGTCTACATTTTCACAGCTGTCTATTTTTACTCCCCAAAAGCGCCCGCCACCTCTCGAACGACAACAATCAAAAGGACAAAAAAAGGAACAAAGAAGCTGCATTTGTTGTTAGTCACACCTTTTCAGAAGCGGCTTAGTCAGACTTTCATTGTACGTCAACCTGCAAAAAGGCTCCTCCGCCTGAAAACCGTGCAAACGAAAGACGAAAAAAAAAAAACGAAACCACAGACGGATCTGAGTCAGACCCCCCGCGGAGCCGCGAGCGGCCGCACGAAACCCCGGCGACGATCCGGGGTTCGCGCGCGTGACAGCGAAATAAAAACACGCCGAAACTTTATATTCTCTTTACCCGGAGAGAGAGAGAGAGGCGCGGAGGTCCTGCCAGACTCGCGGGCGGGACTGCTTAGTTTTAAACTTCCCTGACAGCCGGGAGCGAACGAAACGCGGGCCGGTCGTCCGCGCCGGGCGCTACGCCGCGCCGCGCGGCGCTACCGCGGGCCTGCGGCTCCCCGCCGCTCGCGTGGAGCATCATCACACCCCGCTCACCGCCAACCCCGAGAGAGAGTGAGCGAGCCGTTGCCCGCGCCAGTGCCCGTGCCACCGTGCCACCGCGCGGCACCGCCACCTTCCTGCTCTCTGGGGACCCCGGGTCTCTCAAAGCACTCTCCCTCTCTCTCTTTCTGTCTCTCTTTCTGTGTCTCTCTCTCTCTCTCTCTCTCTCTCTCTCTGTCTCTCTCTGTGTCTCTCTCTCTGTCTCTCTCTTTCTCTCTCTGTCTCTCTCTTTCTGTCTTTCTGTCTCTGTCTCTCTCTCTCTCTCTCTTTCTGTCTCTCTCTCTCTCCTGTAATGTCTCTTTCACTTTCTGCTCTGTTCCTACCTGCACGCTCTGAAAAAAATTGCAACCATAATTCTGCGATAATGACGCCCCCTCCCCTCCCCCCCCCCCGGTCCCCCTCAACTATTGTCTAATTTCAGTGACAAAACACAGTTTTATTTATATCTTTATTCTCGCGGCCGACCACACAAGACCTCCTGTCGAGTCACACAATCACGAACGCATAGACGCTCACACGCACACATGCTCACACGCGCGTACATACACACACATGCACACACACATACACGCACACATATACACACACACACACACACAAGCATGCATGCACACACACACACGCACACACACACGCATGCATGTATACACACACATGCATACATACACACACACATGCATGCATACACACACACACGCATACATACACACACACGCACACACACAGTATACATACATGCACGCACACATACAGTATACATACATGCACGCACACATACAGTATACATACATGCACACACTCAAGCAAACACGCAAATGCACAGACACACGCACGCTTGTACATACACAAACGCACCTTACTAATATTCGTGTTTTTAGGACTCAGACAGAACCCTGCAGAAGACAGATTTCCTGTTCCCCTCGGTGGACTGAAACAAGCTGTAAACGCGAGTGTGTGTGTGTGTGTGTTTGTGTGTGTTGCTGAAAGATGTCATTACTTTGCCGCGCTCAGAGGCGACACGCACAGAGAAGCCCACGGCACTGACTTAACCTTCGGGTGAGAAACGCGGCCGCCATGCCAGAGCGACCGCAGCCAGGGATCGGAGTTTGGCTAGAGGGAGGGAACCTCAGATCATAGGGACAGGCTCCGGTGCAGCCAGACTGTACATGCTTTCACATGCAGGGACCTCTATCGCTGCACTTCAATAGCATTAACCCCCCCCCCTCCTCCGCCCCCACCCCCACCCACATTCACCCCAGTTATATTTAGGGCTGCTCTCCAACCAGACAGCATCTGCACAAATATACGCGATAGAAGTCACCCGCCTAAGACCTTTTAAATCCACCCCTTCCCCCTTCCACACTTTTTTTTTTTTTTGAAGTTTATATCCAAAGAAAATCTAAATAAAATCTCAACTGTTGCAAACTCCAGGACGTCTTGACTTCACAGCCACATTTCTCATTTATGGGAAACAAAAAACAAACAAAAAAAAAGGGAAATGGGGAAAAAACAAAAATACAAAAGCAGCGGTACTTTTTTAAAAATATGGTTTGTTATACGGAACAAGGCCGGCCAAATGTGTTTTAAAACAAAGGCTCGTCCCCCCGTTTGTTTAGGAACGTATAATTTCATTGACCTCAGCTGGTTAGTTTTAAGATCTGCCACAGCTGCACCAGCGAAAAGCAGTCACAGCTGCCACTGCGGTCCTCATTCTAAGCTTCCTTTTTAGGGAAAAAGCGCCGGAGTCCTTGTCCACACTTACCTTTCAGTTTTAATCATCCTTTGATTAAAAGACCCACCAAAGTTAACCTTGAATAAGATTTTCCGGGCCGAAAACAAGTCTGTTCTAAGTCCAGATCTTTATCGTGTTGTAAATAACTTGTATCGTGCCAAGGCTCGGAGGATAAGAAGCTATATACATCATATTAATCCCTCCACATTTTTTTTCCTTGGGTTTCAACATGACCACCAAGGCTATTTTTGCTCCCCGTTTCATAAAGATGTCAATATAAAAAAGAGAGCGCAGCGCACCACAGATTATTTTAAAAGTAAATGTAACGGTTAATATGCTTTTCAAAAGTCGTACTGTGAAAATATCTTCACAGTAAGCAGCAATATAATGTCAAATTGTGCTCCAATAAATAAAATCACATTGATTAATTATCTTTCATAGTTTTGTGTATTTATAATAACATTCATACAAACTTGAACACAAACCCGGACACACCTGATGCCATTTCCCTACCATAATAAATCCATATCTTACAGGTCTACTTTGAAGACTAAATTATCAGATATAATAGGCCCTGATTCTCAATCTACAGTATTACAGTACAACGTGTGTTGAATAAGAAGCAGATGTCAAAAATGGAAGAAATGGCAGTTTTTCATATTTCTTCACCAAGCAGCCGATGAGTTCTCATTCTTTGGGCTAAGAACTTGGGGCAGATTTGAGTCACCAAACTCTTTTTTTTTTTTTTTAACCTGGGCGGCTTCACAGTGCACCTAGTGCTCCCCGCACATGCTTTCTCGGTTACTGTATTTACATGGACGGCTTCCTCCCTGAAACAATGACTTGAGGAACTGCGTACACTCTGGAGGCTGCCGTATATATATAAACAGCACTAACTGTACATTTTTGTGTTAGACAATTACAGGCCCGGGTGAAAGGGTCACCTTCGAAAAAGGACAGCAATTTGGAAAAAAAAAAAAAAAAAATTCAGCTGGAAAAACTATTAGGAAGTGGAAGACATAAATTTTAAAGTATTTTTTTTCAGAACACCTCCGAAGGAAGATTGAGGTCGCTTGGGCGTAGCTGCAGAGGTCATTTTTCTGTTTACTGTGCTCCGTATTTCATGCTTTAACTACTGATTTCCTTTGCATCGCAATCTCGCTTTCCTTGTAGGAAATGACCCCGAGAAGCTATTTCTTTCCATTACCCACTATTTATGTGCATTTTTGCAAACAAGCACGTGCCCCACCGACGGCTCCCTGCCGCTCCTCCTGTGGAAAGAAGAATTTCAGAAACACCGGCCTGATTTTCTCTTCGCTTTTAAAAAACACACACACACACACACACGCAAACACGCACACGCAAACGCACACATGCACAATAGAATGTTAATTTATCCGACGTTTAAGGAGCTTGTGCGCGAAGGCAAACGTTGCTAAATAAGCAGAACCAGACTTAATAAAACATTAATAAAAATGTCCGTTTCCCACTGCATTCCCTGATTTATGGAATCAAGGTAGGAAAATATTATGGAGATGTTTACTGCACCCCTTGGTAGATGGAACGGCGCTGTTTTGGGGGTGGGGGGGGTGGTGGGGGGGCGATGTGGCTGTGGGGGGGGTAGGGGAGGGGCAGGGGGGAGTGTTCTTGGGCAGCGTCTCTCAGGGTGACGGTGAAAAACTGGCCCGGGGAGAATCGCTCCTCAGCTCTGCGCCCCGTCCCAACAGCTAAGCGATTATTTTTGGTTTGCGAGCTGGACGGGCCCGCGACCCTGTGCGGGATTCATATATAAGGCTGCCCGCAGCACCGCCTCTTTCCACTGTGTACAATGGAGATCGCTATGGTTACCCTCCGATGTTTACCTCCAGTCATTCGTGTGCAGCACGGCGTACAATACGGTAAAATCAACGGGGACGCAGATGAAAGAACAAACCCCTCTTTTGGGGGGACCCCTCCCCCCCCCTCCCCCCTCCCCATAAGACCAGGGAGCAGTCATTCACATTAACGAAAACGTGAACTGAAAACAATCAAGTCAGATTAGTTCAACGTTCCCATCTTCTTCTTCACTTCTTGTTCTCCTCCTTCTTTTTTCTTCTTTTCTAAAGGACAGTGTGCCTGCTGAATTTCCCTCACAGCTCACTGGGTGGCTCCCATAGGAAAATTAGGACGCGTGCCAACCCTACAAACAAGACTCTTTCAAAGACTTACACCTATGATCAAAATCACATTCATCCCCTAAGCAGTGGCGGGGTATAAAAAAAAAAGAGAAAAAAAAGGCGGGACTTTGGTGTGCAACGTTATTAAAGAAAACCTCTTTTGCCTTAAAGTGGTGCTGTTTATTGTAATGATGACAAGTTTTTACAGGAAACTGCACAGAGCAGGGACTGCGGCGAAGAGCTGCCTGTATAAGGCGAAAACCTTGAGAAAAAGTGAAGAAACTATTTTAAACACATAACAGCGAGAGAGAGAGAGAGAGAGGGAGAGAGAGAGAGAGAGAGAGAGAGAATGGTGCTTTTCTTCTACAATTCGCAAAGATTTAAAACAAGGGCTATTTTAAGCACATTGTTACCTCGGTTCCAATTCCCAGAAATGAACGCCGGCATAGTTAACATTTTAAATGACTAAAACACCGCCCTGTCACTGTCGGCGTCTCGAAAAAAAAAAAACCCTTCGCATCTCGTCGTTTAACGCCACAACTTCTGTTTGTGAGCCAGAATGACATTACGCCCAATCGAGTGGCGTTTCGGATCCTAATGACGCTGCTGTAAGCGCTTTCATTCGCGGACGTGTGCCGACTCCAACAGCGCCCGTGCTCGCGTGCGGGGAAGCGGGCGTTCATGGCTGCTTTGGATTGGTGGCGTACCACCGATCTCCTTCTCTCTCTCTCTCTCTCTCTCACAAACAGGCGGGCGGGGCGAGGTGTCCGCGCTTAACGTTTTGGAAGGCGGCGGAACGGACGGACCGTCCACCTGGCCCGGGGAACACAGAGCAACCCCTCTAATTTGTCTGACTGTTCAGATGAGCGACGCTCGAGTCAGAGAGACTAGGGAGGAGCCTTCCGGTCGAACCCCCCCCCCCGTGAAATAACCGTATTAATGTATGCATTCAGGCAGCGGGGGGAAAGGATTTGGGTTAAATGTTTAAAAGGGGATGAAGCGCGCCCCGGGAAAGTGCTCATTGGACGGCTCTGGGGTTAGACGAGCCCCCCTGCTCATCTTCTCGAAACGCGCCGCGGAATCTCCGAGCCGAGGGAAGAAGTCACGCAGGGCCTCAACGCGTCCTGACTGACACCAGGCCAAAAAAAAGAACAGGAAAAATAATAATACGTTGGGTTAATTAATATAAAACAGGTCTGGGAACAGTCTCGACAGCTGAAGATTTTTTTTATTATTTAATGTGGCTTCTGTCACAGTGGCCCCCACTCCCCCTTACTCCCCCCCCCCACACCCCCCCACCCCCCAACTGGGCTGCTCTTTAAAAAAAAAAGGAAAAAAAGAAAAAGCAGTGGTTATAAGATTATAAACCTTTGGCAGATTAATTGACAAGGCCGAGGCTCCTGGCGTGTGGCTGAGTGAACCCTTTGTGTTTCAGTCTCTCAAGGTGTTGAGGGACCGAGGCCCCGCGTGTGCCCCCCCCCGTCCCCCGTCACCCCCACCCATTCCACACGGCCCGCCATCGCCCCCCTCCCTCCGCCTCGCTCCCCGACCCCCCATCCACCCCCCACCCCACCCCCCCGCCTGTGTTTTTATTTTTCTAATTTACAGCTCAGAGGAAGAGGACACGTTTCCCCATCTCTCTCTCCTCTCTCTCTCTCTCTCTCTCTCACACTCTATCTCTCTCTTCCTCTCTCTCACTCTCACTCTCTCTCTCTCTCTCTCTTGCGCGCGAGGCCAAGCCACGGCGGCGGCAGCGGCGGCGGCGGGAAGCAGAAGAGCAGAGACAGAGAGAGAGAGAGAGAGAGAGAGAGAGAGAGAGAGAGAGAGAGAGAGCGACTGACGGACAAACGCGCGGCTCGCCCCGGCGGGGACCCCCGCGTCTGGCCTCCCTTTCGTTTTTTATTACGCGGGAATAACAATAAGCGAGATCCGCGACCCTGTCGTGAGATTCTTTCCCCCCCTGTTTCTTTTTTTTCCTCAACATTCTGTGCTGATGCAAAAAATTTCCATTTTTCCGCATGCATATTTAATTGAGCTTTGTCCCAGTGGTGCGGAAATGATTTGTTTTTTGCTCTCCGTTCACTTGACTCCTCTTCGGAGTCGGTAACCCTGATTAAGACGTTCCCGTTAATTTCCCAGCGCACACCTTTTTTTTGTGCATTAATGGTTCTGATCGTCTAATTAAAACTTCTCAGCTTGGCTGCTGATCACCGCTCGTTGTGCGTCTGACCTGAAGTTTTAATTGCCACGTCAGAAACGATAATAATAATTTCTGGGTTCCGATGATTAAAAACAATGCCATTGCCAACTACGGTTTAAAAAAAAGACAAGGCGGAAGGAAAAGTTTGCGTTGAGAATATTTGGGGTGGTGCTGGGGTTGGTGGTGGGGGGGGGGGGACTGAGAGATTGTATGGGGAGGAATTACAGAGAGAGAGACTCCCCAGGGTTTGGGGAGGAGGCATGGGGTGCGAGGTAAGGGGGTGGGGGGGGGGTGGAGGGTGGGGACAGATGGAATGTTCCTCCTTTGAGCCCGTCGGGGGCTTCGCTGGGCCGCCCGTTCCCACGGAAACCTGTCGAGTAATTTAACGGAGCCCCGCGCCGCTCCCCATCGCCAACATGTCCGCCGAGACGGACGAGCGCGGAGGGCGGCCTGCGTCTACGGCGTCACGCCGTACTCTCCTTCTGCGCCCTAACCCTGCCCCGGGGTAGGCCCGACTCCCCACAGACACCCCTGCCACTTAGGCACAAGGCCACGGCCATTTTGAAATACCAACAAAAATTACTTGTGAAGCGGTTGGTCCTTTTTTTAATGGTCAAGTAAACAATCTCTCGCCGTGGCTGCTGTAGTGGCACAAGCCACACATGTCCAGCGAGTAGGAAAAAAAAAAAGTCTAGAGAAAAAAAGTTACTTTCTGTATCTCAACTAGAAAAAAATAAATAAATAAAATTCACTCAACAAACAAAGTAGATAAACACGCACGCGTCGGTACGTAGGCCAGACATACAGCCGCGGGGGCGCGAGACCAAACACACACGTGTGCGGCGTACACGCGCAAGCACACATCCATCTCATTACGAGGGCGTCAGTTTGCCGCCGATCGGCCCGCCCGCTCGCCCGCCACTCTCTCCTGTCAATAAAGCACTTATTGCTTTTAGTCTAGAACGTGACCTTGCGGCGCTGCGCGCCGTCTTTGGGCCGACCTTGAGGGACCCGCTCCGGGCGCCCGCCACGGCGCCCCCCCGGCTGGTATCAAACGCGACCCTTCAGCAGAGAGGGACGCGCCAGCCTTGCCGCGGCAAAGACAAACAAACAAGTCCTCGGGAAACAAGGATGCACGCACGCACGTGGGCACACACACACACATTACATTACATTACATTACAGGCATTTAGCAGACGCTCTTATCCAGAGCGACTTACACAACTTTTACTTAGCACTTTACATTGTATCCATTTATACAGCTGGATATATACTGAAGCAATGCAGGTTAAGTACCTTGCTCAAGGGTACAACGGCAGTGTCCTTACCCGGGATTCGAACCTGCGACCTTTCGGTTACAAGCGCAGTTCCTTACCCACTGCGCCACACTCCGTACGCACATGGGTATGCACACACACACACACGCACGCACACACATGGGTATGCACACACACACATCACACACACGCACGAACATGGGTATGCACACACACACATACACACACATGCACACACATGGGCACGCACACGTACACACACACACACACACACACACACACAGAAGACTGGATAACAGCTAAACCGCACACCGTTAAATAGCTGCGTGTAGTACTGCGTGTAGGGGCCCCACATGGGGAAGGGGATGATTCCAAGGGCCCAGACTGGCAGGGGCCATCAAAACATTGTGCTGTGACTGTGCAGGGATGAGGGGGCCTGAAGTGGTGGGGCCCGATGTGAGACCTTTTTGTGGGGCCCATAATCCCTAGTGGTGCCCCTGACTGCTTGTACTGTATCATAAAAGCCAGAGGACAGGCAAACCCGTTTCCCTGCACAAACTCCTCCCTGGGTCTTACCACAAACAAGGCTTTCGAACAATCATTCTTTTTATTCTAGAACAGAACATTTTAAACAAAAAACAACTCTAATAATGTACCTATTTTTTAATAATAAATAAATACTACAAGCTGCATGTGATCCAATGTGTAGATATATGCATAAAAAAA